>NC_037669.1:72348088-72509025 GCF_003255815.1 Theropithecus gelada
GCAAAACAGCCGGCTAGGATCATAATGATAGGATAAAATTCAAGCATAACAATATTAACCTTAAATGTGAATGGGCTAAATGCCCCAACTTAAAGACACAGACTAGCAAATTGGATAAAGAGTCAAGACCCATCAGTGTGCTGTATTCAGGAGACCCATATCATAAGCAAACACACACATAGGCCCAGAGTAAAGGGATGGAAAATATTTACCAAGCAAAAGAAAAGCAAAAAAAAAGCAGGAGTTCCAACCCTAATCTCTGGTAACACAGACTTTAAACCAACAAAGATCAAAAGAGACAAAGAAAGGCATTACATAATGGTAAAGAGATCAATGCAGCAAGAAGAGCTAACTATCCTAAATATATATCCACCCAATACAGAAGCACTCAGATTCATAAAGCATGTTCTTAGAGATTAACAAAGGGACTTAGACTCCCACACGATAATAGTGGGAGACTTTAACACTCCTCTGTCAATATTAGACAGATCAACAAGAAGAAAATTAACAAGTACTTTCAGGACTTGAACTCGGGTCTGGACCAGGCAGACCTAATAAACATCTACAGAACTCTCCACCCCAAATCAACAGAATATACATTCTTTTCAGCATTGCATCACACTTATTTTAAAATTGACCACATAATTGGAAGTAAAACACTCCTCAGCAAATGCAAAAGAATGGAAAACATAACAAACAGGCTCTCAGACCAAAGTACAATCAAATTAGAATTGAGGATTAAGAAACTCACTCAAAACGCACAACTACATGGAAACTGAACAACCTGCTCTTGAATAATGACTGGGTAAATAACGAAATGAAGGCAGAAATAAAGCTGTTCTTTGAAAGCAATGAGAATGAAGACACAACAGGAATCTCTGGGTCACATTTAAAGCAGCGTGTAGAGGGAAATTAATAGTACTAAATGCCCACAAGAGAAAGCAAGAAAGATCTAAAACTGACACCCTAACATCAAAAATAAAAGAACTTGAGAAGTAAAAGCAAACAAATTCAAAAGCTAGCAGAAGACAAGAAACAACTAAGATCAGAGCAGAACTGAAGGCGATAGAGACACAAAATTCCCTTCAAAAAAATCAATAAAACCAAGAGCTGTTTTTTTGAAAATGTCAACAAAATAGATTAACTGCTAGTCAGGCTAATAAAGAATAAAAGAGAGAAGAATCAAATAGATGCAATAAAAAATGATAAAGGGGATATAACCACTAATCTCACAGAAATACAAACTACCATCAAAGTATACTATAAACACCTCTACACAAATAAACTAGAAAACCTAGAAGAAATGGATAAATTCCTGGACACATACATCCTCCCAAGTCTAAACCAGGAAGAAGCCAAATCCCTGAATAGACCAATAAAAGTTCTTAAATTGAGGCAGTAATTAATAGCCTACCAACCAAAAAAAGTCCAGGACCAGATGGATTCGCAGCTGAATTCTACCAGAGGTACAAAAAGGAGCTGGTACCATTCCTTCTGAAACTATCGCAAACAATAGAAAAAGAGGGACTCCTCCTTAACTCATTTCATGAGGCCAGCATCATTCTGTTACCAAAACCTGGAAGAGACACAACAAAAAGGAAAATTTCAGGCCAATATCCCTGATGAACACTGATGTGAAAATCCTCAATAAAATACTGACAAACTGAATTCAGCAGCACATCAAAAAGCTTTTCCAGCACAACCAAGTCGGCTTCATACCTGGAATATAAGGCTGTTTCAACATATGCAAATCAATAAACATAATCCATTGCATAAACAAAACTGATGACAAAAACCAGGTGATTATCTCAATAGATGCAGAAAAGGCCTTTGACAAAATTCAACACCCCTTCATGCTAAAAACTCTCAATAAACTAGGTATCAATGGAGCATATCTCAAAATAATAAGAGCTATTTATGACAAATCCACAGCCAATATCACACTGAATGGGCAAAAGCCAGAAGCATTCCCTTTGAAAACAGACACAAAACAAGTATGCCCTCTCTCACCACTCATATTCACCACAGTATTGGAAGTTCTGGCCAGGGCAATCAGTCAACAGAAAGACATAAAGAGTATTCAAATAGGAAGAGAGGGAGTCAAGTTGTCTCTCTTTGCAGATGGCATGACTGTATATTTAGAAAACCCCATTATCTCAGCCCAAAATCTTCTTAAGCTGATAAGTGACTTCAGCAAAGTCTCAGGGTACAAAAGCACTGTGCAAAAATCACAAGCATTTTTATACACCACTAGCAGACAAACAGAGAGCCAAATCATAAGTGAACTCCCATTCACAATTGCTACAAAGAGAATAAAATACCTAGGAATACAACATACAAGGGATGTGAAGGACCTCTTTAAGGAGAACTACAAACCACTGCTCAAGGAAATAAGAGAAAACACAAACAAATGGAAAAATATTCCATGCTCATGGATAGAAAGAATCAATATCATCAAAATGGCCATACTGCCCAAAGTAATTTATAGATTCAATGCTATCCCCATGAAGCTACCACTAACTTTCTTTATAGAACTAGAAAAAACCACTTTGAACTTTATATGGAACCAAAAATGAGTTCACATAGCCAAGACAATCCTAAGCAAAAAAAAAACAAAGCTGGAGACATCATGCTACCTGACTTCAAACTATACTACAAGACTACAGTAACCAAAACAGCACGGTCCTGGTACCAAAACAGATATATAGACAAATAAAACAGAACAGAGGCCTCTGAAATAGCACTACCCATCTTACAACCATCTATTTTTGACAAACCTGACACAAACAAGCAATGGGAAAAAGATTTCCTATTTAATAAATGGTATTGGGCCAGGCATGGTGGCTCACATCTGTAAACCCAGCACTTTGGGGGGCCGAGGTGGGCAGATCACGAGGTCAGGAGATCGAGACCATCCCAGTCAACATGGTGAAACCCTGTCTCTACCAAAAAATACAAAAAATTAGCCGGGCGAAGTGGCAGGCACCTGTAGTCCCAGCTACTTGTAGTCCCAGCCACTCGGGAGGTTGAGGCAGGAGAATGGCGTGAACCCAGGAGGCAGAGCTTGCAGTGAGCCAAGATTGGGCCACTGCACTCTAGCCTGGGTGACAGAGCCAGACTCCATCTCAAAAAACTAACTAACTAACTAACTAAATAAATAAATGGTGTTGGGAAAACTGGCTAGCCATATGCAGAAAACTGAAACTAGACCCCTTCCTTACACCTTATATAAAAATTAACAGAAGATGGATTAAAGACTTAAGCATAAGACCTAAAACCATAAAAACCCTTGAAGAAAACCTGGGCAATACCATTCAGGACATAAGCATGGGCAAAAACTTCATGTCTAAAACACCAAAAGCAATGGCAGCAAAAGCCAAAATTAACAAATGGGATCTAATTAAACTAAAGAGCTTCTGAACAGCAAAAGAAACTATTATCAGAGTGAACAGGTAACCTACAGAATGGGAGAAAACTTTTGCAATCTATTCACCTGACAAAGGGCTAATACCAGAATCTACAAGGAACTTAAACAAATTTACAAGAAAAAAAAACCCCATCAAAAAGTGGGCAAAGAATATAAACAGACACCTCTCAAAAGAAGACATTTATGCGGCCAACAAACACATGAAAAAAAAAAGCTCATCATCACTGGTCATTAGAGAAATGCAAATCAAAACCATAGGGAGATACCATCTCATGCCAGTTAGAATAGCAATCATTAAGAAGTCAGGAAACAATAGATGCTGGAGAGGATGTGGAGAAATAGGAAGGCTTTTACACTGTTGGTGGAATATAAATTAGTTCAGCCATTGTGGAAGACAGTGTGGCAATTCCTCAAGGATCTAGAACTAGAAATACCATTTGACCCAGCAATCCCATTACTGGATATATACCCAAAGGATTATAAATCATTCTATAATAAAGACACATGCACACGTATTGTGGCACTATTCACAATAGCAAAGACTTGGAACCAACCCAAATGTCCATCCATGATAGACTGGACAAAGAAAATGTGACACATATACATCATGGAATACTATGCAGCCATAAAAAAGGATGAGTTCATGTCCTTTACAGGGACATGGATTATGCTGGAAACCATCATTCTCAGCAAACTATCACAAGAACAGAAAACCAATCACCACATGTTCTCACTCATAAGTGAGAGTCACACAATGAGAACACATGGACACAGGGAGGGGAACATCACACACAAGGGCTTGTTGGGAATGGGGGGCTAGGGGAAGGGTAGCATTAGGAGAAATACCTAGTGTAGGTGACACGTTGATGGGTGCAGCAAACCACCGTGGCACGTGTATACCTATGTAACAAACCTACACCTCTGCCCATGTACCCCAGAACTTAAATTATAATAATAATTTTTTTAGAAAAAGAGGCTACAGTTGTCAAGGGTTAAGGACAGGGAGTGGGAAAAGGGAAGTAGATGTGATAGAGTCATTAGGTAGACTGGGGCAGGTCCCCACTGAAACCCCACATTGAAGGCAAACAGCCTGAAACGTCCAGCCTAAAGTGAAAACTATTCCTGCTTGCCCACTCTCTCCCAATTGGTTCTTTCTGAATAATGCCTTTTTGCCAATTCAATGTTGCCTTTTCCTAAACTACTTATGGTCCACCTGCCCCCCATTCTGTGCCTATAAAGACCTCAGACTCTGTCAAAAGAGGATAGAGAGGTGGCTTGACTGGAGAGAGGCAACTTGGCTTCTGGGAGACAACTGGACTTCACAGGAGAACCAGCCAGACTTCAGGGAAGAGATGACTGGACTTCAGGAGAAGACTACCTGACTGTCCCACCCCCTCTCCAGCTCCCCTCTCCACTGAGAGCCATTTCCAATGCTAAGTAAAATTCTCCACCTTCACCATCCTTCAAGTGTCCACACAATCTCATTCTTCTTGGATGCTGGACAAGAGCTCAGGACCCACCGAATGAGGGTAGTCAAAAAAGACTGTCATACTGGCCCTTTGCCTTCACCACTGGAGGGCAGCCACCCCACGCGATGAGGCAAGGGGTCAGCGGAGCTGATAACACACCACCATCTGCAGACAGCAGAGCTAAGAGCATTGTAATACACCTTCTGTGACTTTGGGGTTGCAGGCACCCCTACCTGGGCACCACTGTGGGCCCCACATGGAATTTGCTTCTGCTGGAGTACAGAGTGGCTGGCTTTGCTCGCTCTGAGTAAACAGAGCCTGCTCCTCCCAGTGCCTGGAGTGGCAGCTGGCTGGATCCTGCACTTGCTCACTCACGTGCTCCCTCCTAAAAGGGATTGAGAGTGGTGAGCCCAGTAAAGGGGCACCCCTGTCGCAAGTCCAACAAAGGGGTTGAGAAAATCCAGCATCCAATGCAGGTATAAAAGGGCACCTAAAACTAGAGATCATTGTGGTTATGGAATTGTTTTGTAGCTTGATTGTATCAATGTCAATATTCTGGTTGCAATATTATACTATAAGTCTGCAAGATGTTACCATTGAGAGAAACTGAGTAAGAGCTACACAGGATATCTCTGTATTACTTCATAAAACTACATGTAAATCTACATTTATCTAAAACAAAACAGTGTAATTAAAATGAGAGAGAGAGAAACAGAATGGCAAAGCCTGCCTCAACTAAGCTGTCATAAAAGTTTGAGTACTTGTAAAAACAAAACAAAGCAAACCAAGAACACCCATACTCCAACCAAGTCTACGTGGATCAGTACTGAATGTTTGTAAATAACCTGAAGTGGTGTGTGTCTTGGCTCCAAACTGCATACCAAAGAAAACTTAATATATGAACTCCAGATCTGAATGTTTAGACAAGTATATATATTTATTGATTACACTGTCTTCATACTTTGGCTCTTCAAAATAATGTCCAAACACAACAAAAACCTTGATATCCTTTTTTTCTTTCTTTTACACCACATTTGTAATCTGTCAGTAAATTATTTTGTCTCTGCCTTCAAAATATACCCAGAATCTAGCCACTTTTTCATTAATTTCACTGCTACCACAATCTCTTAGCTAGATTATTCTAATATTCTCACAGTCTGCCTGCTCCTGTACAGTGTTATTTTCAACAAGGGGGCCACAGTGATCCTTTAAAGCATAAGTCACACCATAACATTCTCCTAAGAACCCTTCAATGACTTCCAAGCACAAACACAATCATGACAGAAGTAAAAATTCTTGGCCGGGCACGGTGGCTCATGCCTGTAATCCCAGCAGTTTGGGAGGCCGAGGCGGGTGGATCACAACGAGGTCAGGAGATTGAGACCATCCTGGCTAACACGGTGAAACCCTGTCTCTACTAAAAATACAAAAAAAAAAAAAAAAAAAAATTAGCCAGGCGTCAAGGCAGGCCCCTGTAGTACCAGCCACTTGGGAGGTGGAGGCAGGAGAATGCCATGAACCTGGGAGGCAGAGCTTGCAGTGAGCTGAGATGGAGCCACTGCACTCCAGCCTGGGTGACAGAGCAAGATTTCGTTTCAAAAAAAAAAAAAAAGAAGTAAAAATTCTTGCCAGCATTTCCCAAGTCCTTAATGATTTGACTGTCCTCCACCTTCAACCTTGTGTCTTCTACTATCCCTTCTCTTTATCCTTCAGCTTCAGCCTCATTGATCTCTTTGGTATTGTTGGAATATGCCAGCCAGATGCCTGCCTCAGTGCCTTTGAACTGGCTTTTTCCTCTACCTTGACTGTCTTTCCCTAAGAGATGCACATGACTAACTCCCACACCACCTCTAGGTGTTTGCTTGAATGTCGCCTTCCCACAAGCTCCCTGTTCCTTTCCCTGCTCATTTTTTTTTTCTGTAGAACTTCACATCATCCACATATTATTTATCTCATTTTTTAGTCTCACCATTAAATTTGTATTTTGTTCATCAGCACCAAGAACACTGCCTAACACATAGAAGGCACTCTGTAACAATTGAAAAAAACTAAATGAATAAGTAATCAGAATGATGGATAAGGCAGTTTAATAATGAGAAATATTAGTTAGAAATTTTGATGAAATTATTTTTCTTAAAGTCCAAGTTTCTTTCCATAATGAACAATTCCACACTTTCCATGATGTATAGTTCCACAGTTTCCACAATGTACAACTTCTTCACCAAGTTTACAAACTCCTCCATATCACACATTACTTATTTTTGTTTGTTTGTTTGTTTTAATTATTTTTTGGATGGCTTGTCTTCTCAGCTAAATCTGAAGCTCAAGAGTAAGAGCCATATTCTAGCCTTTTTAAATCCTCCATCATTTCTGTTAAAGCACTACAGATACTTATCATTTCTGTTCGTGGATTTCATGACTCCTCCTTTATTGTTCTCATTTTGATATATTTCTTATAATATATTTTAATCTCATGTTGATCATGTCTCTTTTTCTAATGTAATTGAGTGTCAACAGCACTCTGGCTGCTCAAGATCCTCTGCTGAATTGATCGAATATGACCTTTCACCACCCAACCCACTAACATTCCCCAGCAGTAGAATCTGTCACCACGTTCTTGCCATTAGTTAACCTGGAAGGTAAGGGCCGTCGCCATGAATATGTAAGTCACAAAGAAAGAGAATTCACAGGAAAGTTCATCATCAGGAAAGGAGACACAATTCTGTAGCTCACAGAACCAAGGAAAAGCTTGGATTAAATTCTCCTGGCGTTGGAGCTTTTACCTTGCCATGCATAATGACTGAAGCAACCATTTCTGCTAGACTTCAGAAATTCAGATTCAGAGAATTCATTTTAGAGTAAATCAGAAACTTATCTTTTTATCTGGCTGTTTCTATCCTTAAATGTCACTCTGAGTTTAAAGCTCTTGAATATTGTTTTATGTAGAGTCCTTAGAGATAACTTTATTGCAAATTTGGTTTGTATAGCACTGAGTTTGAAGAAAAGGACTAAGGCAGTAAGAAAAACTATAGGGAATGAAAATTCATAAAGGAGACTCTACCGATATAAAAAGGGGCAGACAGGAAAAAAAAAAAACACATTTTTGCAAAAGATAATAAAATACGCTAAGTGTTGGAGGGAAAACCCTGAAACTCTTTTCTTTCAACCTCGTCATATCATACAGGTAAGAACTTCTTCCCAAAACGTGAAGTAAATTGCCCAAGGTCATGGAATAGTTAAAGACTAGGATACTCATTAGCAGCATAATAATGGCAGTGATAATAATAATGACTTCCTCTACAGGGCTTCATAAATCATTGAAAATAACCATTCTAATTTATATTACCATTGTCCTTAAATCTATTACGCATTACTATTTAAGTTGGAGGCTCATTCAAACCAGATGGAAAGTTTATGCCTCCGGTGCCCAATTTCTTAGTATGGTTATTATCATCATTATTATTATTGTTGTTCTAAGAACACTTAACATAAGGTCTACCTTCTTAACCAAATTGTGACACAATACAATATTGTTAACTGCAGTTACAGGATCATACACCAGATCTCTAGAACTCATTCATCTTACATAACTGAAACTTTATACCTGTTGAATAGCATCTCCCCATTTTCTCCTTCCCCCAGCCCCTGGCAACCACTATTCTACTCCCCGCTGCTATGCATTTGACTATTTTAGAAATCTTATATAAGTGGAATCAAGCCATATTTTTCCCTCTGTGACTGACATATCTCATTTAGCATAATGTCTTAACTGCCATTGCAAAATTATGACTGAGACAGTGAAAGAGATCTGACTTAACAAACTCCATCTTGGGCCGGGTGCGGTGGCTCACGCCTGTAATCCCAGCACTTTGGAGGCCAAGGCAGGTGGATCACAAGGTCAGGAAATCGAGACCATCATGGCTAACACAGTGAAACCCAGTCTCTACTAAAAATACCAAAAAATTAGCTGGGCGTGGTAGGCACCTATAGTCCCAGCTACTCGGGAGGCTGAGGTAGGAGAATGGCGTGAATCTGGGAGGTGGTGCTTGCAGTGAGCGGTGATCCTGCCACTGCACTCCAGCCTGGGTAACAGAGCAAGACTCCGTCTTAAAAAGAAACAAAAAACAAAAAAACCTCCATCTCACTTCTAATCTCTAAGCTGTCCTTGTTCATTCCTGGGCATAGGCTGAACTAACTTAGGGAGAAACTTATAGTTTAAAACAAAGGTGATGCTGGGTGCAGTGGCTCACACCTGTAATCCCAGCACTTTGGGAGTCCGAGGCGGGTGGATCACCTGAGGTCAGGAGTTCAAGACCAGCCTGGCCAAAATGGTGAAACCCCTGTCTCTACAAAAATTAGTTGGTGTGGTGGTGTGCACCTGTAATCCTAGCTACTCGGGAGGCTGAGTCAGGAGAATCGCTTGAGCCTGGGAGGGAAAGGTTGCAGTGAGCCAAGATCATGCCATTGTGCTCCAGCCTGGGCAACAAGAGTAAGACTCCATCTCAAAAAAAGACAAAAAAAAAGGCAATAGTGGCCCTTTCCCAAAACAAACTTCCTTCTTGCCGGAGAACTAGACTGCTTTAGTAGGACTAACAAATTAGCCACAGGATTAGAAAGTATAGTTTAGGAGTCATGCAGCTGGAGGCTATAAGATTCTGACCCTCTCGAATTTGTTCCTGGGGATAAAATCACTAGTGTAAAGCCTAAGATCAATGTTTGAGATATTTTACAGACCCTGCACTCGATGGATCAGCTGGCACCACCCAGACTGATAAGCTGGCACATCTGATCTTGTCGCCCCCACTCCAGAACTGACTCAGTGCAAGAAGACAGCTTCCACTCCCTGTGATTTCATCTCTGACCTGATCAATCAACTAATCAGCACTGATGGTTCACTGGCTTCCCCCACCCACCAAGTTGTCCTTAAAAACTGTGATCCCCTAATGCTGGAAACTGATTTGCATAAGAATAAAACTCCAGTCTCCCACACAGCCAGCTCTTTGTGAATTAATTTTTCTCTATTGCAATTCCCCTGTCTTGATAAATTGACTGTCTAGGCAGCAGGCAAGGTGAACCCATTGGGCAGTTTCATATATACCATATTTTCCTTTTCCATTTACCTGTTGATGGACATTTAAGTTGTTTCCATGCCTTGACTATTATGAATAATGCTGCACTAGGCGTGGGAGTGCACATACCTCTTTGATATACTGTTTCCACTTCCTTTGGATATACATCCAGAAGTGAGATTGTGGGATCATATGGTAGTTCTATTTTTAATTTTTACAGAAATCTTCATAATGTTTTTCATAACAGCTTCACAGTTTTATAGTCCCACCAACAGGTTCGAATTCCACTACATCTTTACCAACACTTGTGATCTTTCAGGTTTGAGTTTTATTGTTTGTTTGTTTTTGACACTTCCTAACATCACACTGAGGCTTTGATTTGCATTTCACTGATGATTAGTTATGTTGAAAATCCTTTCATATGCCTGTTGGCCATTTGTTTGCCAAGCCAGAGCAATTAGGCAGGGGGAAAAAATGAAAGAAAGACAAAGGATCAGAAAAAAGAGGTAAATGATCTCTCTTTGCAGATGGCATGATCTTATATATAGAAAGTCTCCACTAAAAAAAAAAAACTAGAACTAATAAACTAATAAAAAATAAAGTTGCAGGATACAAAATTAACATACAAAAATCTTGCATTTCTATACACAAACAATAAACTATCCCAAAAGGAAATTAAGAAAATAATTTCATTTATAATATCATCAAAATGGATAAAATCCTTAGGTTTAAACTTAACTAACGAGGACTTGTACCCTGAAAATTACCAAACATTGTTGAGATAAATTAAAGCAGACACAAATGAATGGAAACAGCCTGTGTTCCTGGATTGGAAGGCATAATGTTGTTAAAATGGCCATACCACCCGAAGCAACCTACAGATTTAATTTACCTTTTGGTTGTTATTTTATAAAATCATTAATTTTAGGCACTGCAAGATAATAATAATTTCAATAGCTAATATTAAAATATGCTAAGCTTGGTGCTAAGAGTTTTACACTGATTGTCTTAACTTATACTAAAAGAAAAGCAGAAGTGAGTATTCTTTTTTTTTCATTTAAGTGAAATTATTTTATTAAATATTTATTTATTACAAGGACAGAGTGCTAGCAATGCATTTTACTAATTTTCTTACACCTTATTTTTTTTCCTTAAACTTTTTTTTTTAATATTATACTTTAAGTTCTAGGGTACATGTGCACAACATGCAGGTTTGTTACATATGTATATTTGTGCCATGTTGGTGTGCTGCACCCATCAAACTCATCAGCACCCATCAACTCGTCATTTACATCAGGTATAACTCCCAATGCCATCCCTCTCCCCTTCACCCTCCCCATAGTAGGCCCTGGTGTGTGATGTTCCTCTTCCAGAGTCCAAGTGATCTCATTGTTCAGTTCCCACCTATGAGTGAGAACATGTGGTGTTTGGTTTTCTATTCTTGCAATAGTTTGCTGAGAAAGATGGTTTCCAGCTGCATCCATGTCCCTACAAAGGACACAAACTCATCCTTTTTTATGGCTGCATAGTATTCCATGGTATATATGTGCCACATTTTCTTAATCCAGTCTGTCACTGATGGACATTTCGGTTGATTCCAAGTCTTTGCTATTGTGAATAGTGCCGCAATAAACATACGTGTGCATTGTGTCTTTATAGCAGCATGATTTATAATCCTTTGGGTATATCCCCAGTAATGCAATGGCTGGGTCACATGATATTTCTAGTTCTAGATCCTTGAGGAATCGCCATACTGTTTTCCACAATGGTTGAACCAGTTTACAATCCCACCAACAGTGTGAAAGTGTTCCTATTTCTCCACATCCTCTCCAGCACCTGTTGTTTCCTAACTTTTTAATGATTGCCATTCTAACTGATGTGAGATGGTATCTCATTGTGGTTTTGATTTGTATTTCTCTGATGGCCAGTGATGACAAGCATTTTTTCATGTGCCTGTTGGCTGTATGAATGTCTTCTTTTGAAAAATGTCAATTTATATCCTTTGCCCACTTTTTGATGGTGTTGTTTGTTTTTTTCTCGTAAATTTGTTTGAGTTATTTGTAGGTTCTGGATATTAGCCCTTTGTCAGATGGGTAGATTGCAAAAATTTTCTCCCATTCTGTAGGTTGCCTGTTCACTCTGATGGTAGTTTCTTTTGCTATGCAGAAGCTCTTTAGTTTAATTAGATCCCATTTGTCAATTTTTGCTTTTGTTGCCGTTGTTTTTGGTGTCTTAGACATGAAGTCCTTGCCCATGCCTATGTCCTGAATGGTATTACCTAGGTTTTCTTCTAGGGTTTTTATGGTTTTAGGTCTAACATTTAAGCCTTTAATCCATCTTGAATTAATTATCATAGAAGGAGTAAGGAAAGGATCCAGTTTCAGCTTTCTACTTATGGCTAGCCAATTTTCCTAGCACCATTTATTAAATAGGGAATCCTTTCCCCAGTTCTTGTTTTTCTCAGGTTTGTCAAACATCAGATGGCTGTAGATGTGCGGTATTACTTCTGAGGGCTCTGTTCTGTTCCATTGGTCTATATCTCTGTTTTGGTACCAGTATCATACTGTTTTGGTTACTGTAGCCTTGTAGTACAGTTTGAAGTCAGGTAGCATGATGACTCCAGCTTTGTTCTTTTGACTTAGGATTGTCTTGGCAATGCGGGGTGTTTTTTGGTTCCGTATGAACTTTAAAGCAGTTTTTTCCAATTCTGTGAAGAAACTCATTGGTAGCTTAATGGGGATGGCATTGAATCTATAGATTACCTTGGGCAGTATGGCCATTTTCACGATATTGATTCTTCCTATCCATGAGCATGGAACATTCTTCCATTTGTTTGTGTCCTCTTTTATTTCACTGAGCAGTGGTTTGTAGTTCTCCTTGAAGAGGTCCTTTACATCCCTTGTAAGTTGGATTCCTAGGTATTTGATTCTCTTTTAAGCTATTGTGAATGGGAGTTCATTCATGATTTGGCTCTCTGTTTGTCTGTTACTAGTGTATAAGAATGCTTGTGATTTTTGCACATTAATTTTGTATCCTGAGACTTTGCTGAAGTTGCTTATCAGCTTAAGGAGATTTTGGGCTGAGATGATGGGGTTTTCTAAACATACAATCTGTCATCTACAAACAGGGACAATTTGAATTCTTCTTATCCTAACTGAATCCCCTTGATTTCTTTCTCTTGCCTTATTGCCCTAGCCAGAACTTCCAACCCTATGTTGAATAGGAGTGGTGAGAGAGGGCATCCCTGTCTTGTGCCAGTTTTCAAAGGGAATGCTTCCAGTTTTTGCCCATTCAGTATGATATTGGCTGTGAGTTTGTCATAAATATCTCTTATTATTTTGAGATACCTTCCATCAATACCGAATTTATTGAGAGTTTTTAGCATGAAGGGCTGTTGAATTTTGTCAAAGGCCTTTTCTGCATCTATTGAGATAATCATGTGGTTTTTGTCTTTGGTTCTGTTTATATGCTGGATTACGTTTATTGATTTGCGTATGTTGAACCAGCCTTGCATCCCAGGGATGAAGCCCACTTGATCATGGTGGATAAGCTTTTTGATGTGCTGCTGGATTCGGTTTGCCAGTATTTTATTGAGGATTTTCACATCGATGTTCATCAGGGATATTGGTCTAAAATTCTCTTTTTTGTTGTTGTGTCTCTGCCAGGCTTTGGTATCAGGATGATGGTGGCCTCATAAAATGAGTTAGGGAGGATTCCCTCTTTTTCTATTGATTGGAATAGTTTCAGAAGGAATGGTACCAGCTCCTCCTTGTACCTCTGGTAGAATTCGGCTGTGAATCCGTCTGGGCCTGGCCTTTTTTTGGTTGGTAGGCTATTAATTATTGCCTCAATTTCAGAGCCTGCTATTGGTCTATTCAGGGATTCAACTTCTTCCTGGTTTAGTCTTGGGAGAGTATAAATGTCCAGGAAATTATCCATTTCTTCTAGGTTTTCTAGTTTATTTGCGTAGAGGTGTTTATAGTATTCTCTGATGGTAGTTTGTATTTCTGTGGGGTCGATGGTGATATCCCCTTTATCATTTTTTATTGCATCTATTTGATTCTTCTCTCTTTTCTTCTTTATTAGTCTTGCTAGCAGTCTATCAATTTTGTTGATCTTTTCAAAAAACCAACTCCTGGATTCACTGATTTTTTGGAGGGATTTTTGTGTCTCTATCTCCTTCAGTTCTGCTCTGATCTTAGTTATTTCTTGCCTTCTGCTAGCTTTCGAATGTGTTTGCTCTTGCTTCTCTAGTTCTTTTAATTGTGATGTTGGAGTGTCAATTTTAGATGTTTCCTGCTTTCTCTTGTGGGCATTTAGTGCTATAAATTTCTCTCTACACACTGCTTTAAATGTGTCCCAGAGATTCTGGTATGTTGTATCTTTGTTCTCATTGGTTTCAAAGAACATGTTTATTTCTGCCTTCATTTCGTTATGTACCCAGTAGTCATTCAGGAGCAGGTTGTTCAGTTTCCACGTAGTTGAGTGGTTTTGATTGATTTTCTTAGTCCTGAGTTCTAGTTTGATTGCACTGTGGTCTGAGAGACAGTTTGTAATAATTTCTGTTCCTTTACATTTGCTGAGGAGTGCTTTACTTCCAAATATGTGGGCAATTTTCGAATAAGTGTGATGTGGTGCTGAGAAGAATGTATATTCTGTTGATTTGGGGTGGAGAGTTCTGTAGATGTCTATTAGATCCACTTGGTGCAGAGTTGAGTTCAATTCCTGGATATCCTTGTTAACTTTCTGTCTCGTTGATCTGTCTAATGTTGACAGTGGGGTGTTGAAGTCTCCCATTATTATTATATGGGAGCCTAAGTCTCTTTGTAAGTCTCTAAGGACTTGCTTTATGAATCTGGGTGTTCCTGTATTGGGTGCATATATATTTAGGACAGTTAGCTCTTCCTGTGGAATTGATCCCTTTACCATTATGTAATGGCCTTCTTTGTCTCTTTTGGTCTTTGAAGGTTTGAAGTCTGTTTTATCAGAGACTAGGATTGCAACCCCTGCTTATTTTTGTTCTCCATTTGCTTGGTAGATCTCCCTGCATCCCTTTATTTTGAGTCTATGTGTATCTCTGCATGTGAGATGGGTCTCCTGAATACAGCAAACTAATGGGTCTTGACTCCTTATCCAGTTTGCCAGTCTGTGTCTTTTAATTGGACCATTTAGTCCATTTATATTTAAGGTTAATATTGTTGTGTGTGAACTTGATCCTGTCATTGTGATATTAGCTGGTTATTTTGCTTGTTAGTTGATGCAGTTTCTTCCTAGCATTGATGGTCTTTACATTTTGGCATGTTTTTGCAATGGCTGGTACCAGTTGTTCCTTTCCATGTTTAGTGCTTCCTTCAGGATCTCTTGTAGGGCAGGCCTGGTGGTGACAAAATCTCTAAGCATTTGCTTGTCTGTAAAGGATTTTATTTCTCCTTCACTGATGAAACTTAGTTTGGCTGGATATGAAATTCTGGGTTGAAAATTCTTTTCTTTAAGAATGCTGAATATTGGTCCCTACTCACTTCTGGCTTATAGAGTTTCTGCCGAGAGATCTGCTGTTAGTCTGAGGGGTTTCCCTTTGTGGGTAACCCGACCTTTCTCTCTGGCTTCCCTTAACATTTTTTCCTTCATTTCAACTTTGTCGAATCTGACAATTATGTGTCTTGGAGTTGCTCTTCTCAAGGAGTATCTTTGCGGCATTTTTTGTATTTCCTGAATTTGAATGTTGGCCTGCCTTACTAGGTTGGGGAAGTTCTCCTGGATGATATCCTGAAGAGTGTTTTCCAGCTTGGTTCCATTTTCCCCCTCACTTTCAGGCACACCAATCAGATGTAGATTTGGTCTTTTCACATAATCCCATATTTCTTGGAGGCTTTGTTCATTTGTTTTTCCTTTTTTTTCTCTAGACTTCTCTTCTCACTTCATTTCATTCATTTGATCTTCAATCATTGATACTCTTTCTTCCAGTTGATCGAGTTGGTTACTGAAGCTTGTGCATTTGTCACGTATTTCTCGTGTCATGGTTTTTATCTCTGTCAGTTCGGTTATGGCCTTCTCTGCATTGATCATTCTAGTTATCCATTCTTCCATTCTTTTTTCAAGATTTTTAGTTTCTTTGCACTGGGTACGTCGTTCCTCCTTTAGCTCTGAGAAGTTTGATCGACTGAAGCCTTCTTCCCTCAACTCATCAAAGTCATTCTCCTTCCAGCTTTGATCCATTGCTGGTGATGAGCTGTGTTCCTTTGGAGAGGGAGATGTGCTCTGATTTTTTGAATTTTTTGAATTTCCAACTTTTCTGCCCTGCTTTTTCCCCATCTTTGTGGTTTTATCTGCCTTTGGTCTTTGATGCTGGTGACGTACTGATGGGGTTTTGGTGTGGGTGTCCTTTCTGTTTGTTAGTTTTCCTTCTACAGTCAGGACTCTCAGCTGTAGGCCTGTTGAAGATTGCTAGATGTCCACTCCAGATCCTGTTTGCTTGGGTATCAGCAGCAGAGGCTGCAGAAGATAGAATATTGCTGTACAGCGAGTGCTGCTGTCTGATTCTTGCTCTGGAAGCTTTGTCTCAGGGGTGTACCCTGCCATGTGAGGTGTGAGGTACTGGTCTGCACCTAGTGGGGGATGTCCCCCGGTTTGGCTACTCAGGAATCAGGGACCCACTTGAGCAGGCAGACTGTCCGTTCTCAGATCTCAACCTCTGTGCTGGGAGATCCACTGCTCTCTTCAAAGCTGTCAGACAGGGTCATTAACATCTGCAGAGGTTTCTGCTGCTTTTTTTTTTTTTTTTTTGCTATGCCCTGTCCCCAGAGGTGGAGTCTACAGAGTCACACAGGCCTCCTTGAGCTTCGGTGGGCTCCACCCAGTTCGAGCTTCCCAGAGGCTTTGTTTACCTCCTTAAGTCTCAGCAATGGCTGGCACCCCTCCCCGAGCCTCGCTGCTGCCTTGTAGTTAGATCTCAGACTGCTGCACTAGCAATGAGGGAGGCTCCGTGGGCATGGGACCCTCCCGGCCAGGTGTGGGATATAAGCTCCTGGTATGCCATTTGCTAAGACCCTTGGTAAAGCGCAGTATTAGAGTGGGAGTTACCCGATTTTCCAGGTGTTGTGTGTCTCAGTTTCTAAAGGGATTCCCTTATCCCTTGTACTTCCCAGGTGAGGCAATGCCTCGCCTTGCTTCAGCTCTCACTGGTCGGGCTGCACCAGCTGACCAGCATCGATTGTCTGGCACTCCCCAGTGAGCAGAGCCCAGTACCTCAGTTGAAAATGCAGAAATCACCCATCTTTTGTGTCACTCACGCTGGGAGCTGGAGACTGGAGCTGTTCCTATTCGGCCATCTTGCTCGCACCCAAAGTGAGTATTCTTAATCACCTACTTTAACGATAAGAAAAACATATAGAAATTAAGCAATGTACATAACTCACTTTTAATGCATTAACATGTCAGGATTTAAGTTCATAACACCACTTTAAAAAAATAGTAATTTATTTTATAACAGATTCAGTGTACATGTAATTGTCACTGATTATTATAACCTACAAGGATGGAGAGATGTATAAACTTTGAATAAATTGAGTCCTCTAAAAGTCATATATACAAAAAAATCCATAGCTGGATTCTCTTGAAAAATTCTATGTCAATCATTTCCAATCAGGAACGTCTCAATTGATCCCACAGTTATAACACTGTAGAATTATATACTCACAAAAAAAAATTTGTAAATAAAATCACATTGTGGATGTGCTAACTGGGGCAGTTCATCTTTAAAGGAGTCCTAAAATTAATGATTTTATAAAATAACAACCAAAACGTAATTATACTTCTAAGCTATACCATAAATTAAAACTTTTATGTATCAAATTTTCTCAGTGATAATACATTATATTTTATATTAACAAAATTTTATTTTTAAAAGCAATTTTAGATTTATAGGAAAATTGAGCAGCTGGTACTAAAAGTTTTAATAATATCCTCTCTACCCAGTCTTTGCACACTGTTACCCCGATTATTCATCTTTCACTAGTATGGTATATTTGTCATAATTAATAAAGCAATATTGATACATTGTTATTAACTGATTTCATTCTTTATTCAGATTTCCTGAGTTGTTACCTAATATCCTTTTTTCTGTTCCAGGATTTCATCCAGTATATCATACTAAATTTAGTTGGCCTTTCTATTTAGACTCCTCTTGGAGAGGACATTGTCTTTCTTGCTCTACTTGTTCCAGCTTCAGCCTTTGGGAGCTCTTTCAGCAGACTTCTTTCTTCCTTTGACATATTGTTACCAATGTGACTTATTTTTAATGCACTTGTTTACTTTCTGGCCCTACAAGATGCTCCAGGATTATCTTGTATATTTTCCACTCCTGGCTTAGAATCAGCTGTTTCTCCAGGGAGTCCTTGTTCCTTTTATTATAAAATGGTATTTAAAAATCAACATTTGGCTGGGTGCAGTGGCTCATGCTTGTAATCTCAACACTTTGGGAGGCCAAGGCAGGTGGATCACCTGAGGTCAGGAGTTTGAGACCAGCCTAGCCAACATGGTGAAACTCAGTCTCTACTAAAAATACAAAACTTAACTGGGTGTGGTGGTGGGTGCCTATAATCCCAGCTACTTGGAAAGCTTAGGCAGGAGAATCACTTGAACCCGGGAGGCGGAGGTTGTAGTGAGCCAAGATCATGCCATTGCACTCCAGACTGGGTGACAAGAGTGAAACCCTGTCTCAAAAAAAAAAAAAAAAAGCCAAATAGGAGCAGATCTGGTCTACAGGTCCCAGTGAGATCAATGTAGAACATGGGTGATTTCTACATTTCCAACTGAGGTACCTGGGTCATCTCATCAGGACTGGTTAGACAGTGGGCACAGCCCACAGAGGGCAAGCCAAAGCAGGGTGGGGGGTGACTTCACCCCATAAGTGCAAGGGGTCAGGGAACTCCCTCCCCTAGCCAAGGGAAGCCATGGGGGAATGTGCCTTGAGGAACTGTTCACTCCGGCCCAGACACTATGCTTTTCCCACCATCTTCACAAGTCGCAGACCAGGAGATTCCTTCAGGTGCCTACGCCACCAGAGCCCTGGGTTTCAAGCACAAAGCTGGGTGACAGTTTGGGCAGACACCAAGCTAGCTACAGGAGTTTTTTTTTTTTTTTTCATACCCCACTGGTGCCAGGAATGCCACCAGGACAGAACCATTTACTCCCCTGGAAAGGAGGACGAAGCCAGGGAGCCAAGTGGTCTAGCTCAGCGGATCCCACCCTGACAGAATCCAGCAAGCTAAGATTCACTGGCTTGAAATTCTCACTGCCAGCACAACAGTCTGAAGTTGCTCTGTGACACTTGAGCTTGGTGGGGGTTTGGGGTATCCGCCATTACTAAGGCTTGAGTAACGGAGCTGACAAAAATTTTGAACTGACCAGAGCCCACCACAGCTCGGCAAAGCTGCTGTAGCCAGACTGCCTCTCTCAGTTCCTCTTCTCTGTGCAAAGCCTCCAAGCAATATGGGACTATGTGAAAAGACCAAACCTACATTGGATTGGTGCACCTGAAAGTGATGGGGAGAATGGAACCAAGTTGGAAAACACTCTTCAGGGTATCATTCAGGAGAACTTCCCCAACCTAGCAAGGCAGGCCAACATTCAAATTCAGGAAATATAAAAAACGCCACAAAGACACTCCTCGAGAAGAGCAACTCCAAGACACATAATCTGCAGATTCACCAAAGTTGAAATGAAGGAAAAAATGTTAAGGGAAGCCAGAGAGAAAGGTCGGGTTACTCACAAAGGGAAACCCATCAGACTAACAGCAGATCTCTCAGCAGAAACTCTACAAGCCAGAAGACAGTGGGGGCCAATATTCAACATTCTTAAAGAAAAGAATTTTCAACCCAGAATTTCATATCCAACCAAACTAAGCTTCATCAGCAAAGGAGAAATAAAATCCTTTACAGACAAGCAAATGCTTAGAGATTTTGTCACCACCAGGCCTGCCTTATAAGACCTATTGAAGGAAGCACAAGATATGGAAAGGAAAAACCAGTACCAGCCAGTACAAAAACATACCAAATTGTAAAACCATCACACTAAATATGGAAGGGAAAAGCTGGTACCAACCACTGTAAAAACATACCAAATTGTAAAGACCATCGACATTATGAAGATACTACATCAACTAACAGGCAAAACAACCAGCTAGGATCATAATGACAGGATCAAATTCACACAAAACGATATTAACCTTAAATGTAAATGGGCTAAATGCCCCAATTAAAAGACACAGACTGGCAAATGGGATAAAGAGTCAAGATCCATCAGTGTGCTGTGTTTAGGAGACCCATCTCACATCCAAAGACATAACATAGGCTCAAAATAAAGGGATGAGGGAAGATTTACCAAGCAAATATAAAGAAAAAAAAAAAAAAAAAGCAGGGCTTGCAATCCTAGTCTCGGATAAAACAGATTTTAAACCAACAAAGATCAAAAGAGACAAAGAAGGGCATTACATAATGGTAAAGGAATCAATGCAACAAGAAGGGTTACCTATTCTAAATAAATATGCACCCAATACAAGAGAACCCAGATTCATAAAGCAAGTTCCTAGAGACCAACAGAGAGACTTAGAATCCCACACAATAACAGTGGGAGAATTTAACACCCCAATGTCAATATTAGACAGATCAATGAGACAGAAAATTAACAAGGATATTCAGGACTTGAACTCAGCTCTGGACCAAGGAGACCTAATAGACATCTATAGAACTCTCCACCCCAAATCAGCAGAATATACATTCTTCTCAGTACCACATTTCACTTATTCTAAAACTGACTGCATAATTAGAAATAAAACACTCCTCAGAAAATCCAAAAGAACAGAAATCATAACAGTCTCTCAAACCACAGGGCAATCAAATTAGAACTCACGATTAAGAAACTCCCTCAAAACAGCACAACTACATGGAAACTGAAAAACTTTCTCCTGAATGACTCCTGGGTAAATAACAAAATTAAGACAGAAATAAATTAGTTCTTTGAAATCAATGAGAACAAAGACACAATGTACCAGAATCTCTGGGACATAGCTAAAGCATTTTTTAGAGGGAAATTTATAGCATTAAATGCCCACAGTAGAAAGCAGAAAGGATCTAATATTGATACCCTAACATCACAATTAGAAGAACTAGAGAAGCAAGAGCAAACTAATTCAATAGCTAGCAGAAGATAAGAAATAACTAAGATCAGAGCGAACTGAAGGAGATGGGGACATGAAATACCCTTCAAAAAAATTGATGCATCCAGGAGCTTGTTTTTTGAAAAGATTAACAAAATAGATAAACTGTTAGCCAGACTAATAAAGAAGAAAAGAGAGAAGAGTCAAATAGACACAATAAAATAGTGATAAAGGGAAGATGACCACTGATCCCAAAGAAATACAAACTACCATCAGAGAACACTATAAACACCTCTATGCAAATGAACTAGAAAATCTAGAAGAAATTGATAAATTCCTAGACACATACACCCTCCAAGACTAAACTAGGAAGAAGTCAAACCCCTGAATGGACCAATAACAAGTTCTGATATCGAGGCAGTAATTAATAGCCTAACAGCTGAAAAAAGCCCAGGACCAGATGAATTCACAGCCAAATTCTCCCATAGGTAAAAAGAGGAGCTTGTACTATTCCTCCTGAAACTATCCAAACAACAGGAAAAAAGGGACTCCTCCCTAACTCATTTTATGAGGCCAGCATCATTCTGATATCAAAACCTGGAAGAGACACAACAAAAAAGGAAAATTTCAGGCCAATATCCCTGATGAACGTCAGTGCGAAATCTCAATAAAATACTGGCAAACCAAATCCAGCAGCACATCAGAAAGCTTATACTCCATTATCAAGTCTTCTTCACCCCCGGAATGCAAGGCTAGTTCAACATATGCAAATCAATAAACGTAATCCATCACATAAACAAAACTGATGACAAAAACCACAGGATTATCTCAATAGATGCAGAAAGGGCCTTTGATAAAATTCAACACCCCTTCATGCTAAAAACTCTCAGTAAACTAGGTATTGATGGAACATATCTCAAAATAATAAGAGTTATTTATAACAAACCCACAGCCGATATCATACTGAATGCGCAAGAACTGGAAGCATTCATTTGAAAACCGGCACAGGAAAAGAGTGCCCTTTCTCACCTCTCCTATTCACCCTTTCTCACCTCTCCTATTCACCATATCCAGGGTAATCAGGCAAGAGAAAGAAACAAAGGTTTTCAAATAGGAAGAGAGGAAGTTAAATTGTCTGTTTGCAGATTACATGATTGTATATTTAGAAAACCCCATCGTCTCTGCCCATAATCTCCCTAAGTTGATAAGCAACTTCAGCACAGTCTCAGGATACAAAATCAATGTGCAAAAATCACAAGCATTCTTATACACCAGTAACAGACAAACAGAGAGCCAAATCATGAGTGAACTCCAATTCACAATTGCTTCAAAGAGAATAAAAAACCAGGAATCCAACTTACAAGGGATGTGAAGGACCTCTTCAAGGAGAACTACAAACCACTGCTCAAGGAAATAAGAGAAAACACAAACAAATGGAAAAACATTTCATGCTCACAGATAGGAAGAATCAATATCATCAAAACGGCCATACTGCCCAAAGTAATTTATAGATTCAATGCTATCCCCATCAAGCTACCACTGACTTTCTTCACAGAATTAGAAAAAACTACTTTAAATTTCATGTGGAACCAAAAACGAGCCTGCATAGCCAAGACAAACCTAAGCAAAAGGAACAAAGCTGCAGGCATCACGCCACCTGACTTCAAACTGTTCTATAAGGCTACAGTAACCAAAACAACATGGTACTGGTACCAAAACAGATATATAGACCAATGGAACAGAACGGAGGCCTCAGAAATAATACCACACATCTACAACCATCTGATCTTTGACAAACCTGACAAATAAAAGCAATGGGAAAAGTGTTCCCTATTTAATAAATTGTGTTGGGAAAACTGGCTAGCTACATGCAGAAAACTGATAATGAACCCCTTCCTAAGACCTTATGCAAAAACTAACTCAAGATTGATTAAAGACTTAAATGTAAGACCTAAAACTATAAAAACCCTAGAAGAAAACCTAGGCAATACCATTCAGGACATAGGCATGGGCAAAGACTTCATGACTAAAATACCAAAAGCAATGCAACAAAAGTCAAAATTGACAAATGGGATATAATTAAACTAAAGAGTTTCTGTACAGCAAAAGAAACTATCATCAGAGGGAGCAGACAACCTACAGAATGGGAGAGAAATTTTGCAATCTATCCATCTGCCAAAGGGCTAATATCCAGATTCTAAAAAGAACCTAAACAAATTTACAAGAAAAAAAAAAAAAACCCATCAAAAAGTGGGCAAAGGATATAAACAGACACTTCTCAAAAGAAGATATTTATGTGGCCAACAAACATATGAAAAAAAGCTCATCATCACTGGTCATCAGAGAAATGCAAATCGAAACCCCAGTGAGATACCATCTCGTGCCAATTAAAATGGCAATCATTAAAAAGTCAGGAAAAAACCGATGCTGGAGAGGGTGTGGAGAAATAGGAATGCTTTTACACTGTTGGTGGGAGTGTAAATTAGTTCAACCATTGTGGAAGACAGTGTGGCAATTCCTCAAGGATCTAGAACCAGAAATACCATTTGACCCAGCAATCCCATCACTGGGTATATACCCAAAGGATTATAAATCATTCTACTATAAAGACACACGTCCATGTGTATTTATTGCAGCACTGTTCACAGTAACAAAGACTCAGAATCAACCCAAATGCCCATCAATGATAGACTGGATAAAGAAAATGTGGCACATATACACCATGGAATACTATGCAGCCATAAAAAAGGATGAGTTCATGTCCTTTGCAGGGACATGGATGAAGCTGGAAACCATCATTCTCAGCAAACTAACACAGGAACAGAAATCCAGACACTCCATGTTCTCACTCATAAGTGGAAGTTGAAAAAAGAGAACACATGGACACAGGCAGGGCCCATTGGCAGGTAGGGAACTAGGGGAGGGATAACATTAGGAGATATACTTAATATAGATGACCGGTTGATGGGTGCAGCAAACCACCATGGCACGTGTATACCTACATTACAAACCTACATATTCTGCACATGTATCCCGGAACTTAAAGTATAATTACAAAGAAAAGAAAATCAACAGGCCTGGGCTCGTGACTCATACCTGTAATCCCAGCACCTTGGGAGGCCAAGGCAGGCAGATCACAAGGTCAGGAGTTCAAGATAAGCCTGGCCAACATGATGAAACCCCATCTCTACGAAAAATACAAAAATTAGCCAGGCGTGGTGGCGAGTGCCTGTAATCATTGCTATTCCAGTGGCTGAGGCAGGAGAATTGCTTAAACCCAGCGGGCGGAGGTTGCAGTGAGCCAAGATCGCGACATTGTACTCCAGCATTTGAGTATTAAGTGTGCCCGTAGTTACCAGGGTGTTATTTATTTTGGGTGTGTCATGGTTGTGCTTTTGTGTATTTATATAAACATCCTTGAATATTTCCACATATAACCACCTGTATCTATATTAAGTTAAACATGAGTTCTCCCTGATGTCTACAACTGTAATGATTACCACATGGATTATTCAAGACTCTTCCCCTAGTTGACCTGCAAATTTCCACACCAACTGTGAGAAATATAACTCCCAATGTTTGCCATTTATAGGCTTAATTGTTCAGTTCCCGTATATATGTATTGCAGTATAAGAACTGTTAACCAGAATCCAATGAGAAATAATTTTTATCAGCTAAAGTACAGTGCTTTTGTGCAGCTCATTTTGCCTTTATTCTGACAGATTCCATTCCTTTTCAAAGATATTTAAGACCTTTTTCTCTCTCCACCTTACTAAGGTTATCTCATACATTGTAATGCAGTGAATTTCTTCTGTAAAGTCTGCATTGCTCCTGTAATCCCCTGACCTTCTAAATTATTTTCTAAAATTTGCCTGCATTATGGTAATTCTTTGTGTCAAAGAACTTCTATTGCTTTTGGCAAATACATAATGTTGCCAAAATGTCCACCATTACAATATTGCGCAGAATCATTTCACAGCTCCCCAGATGCCCTGTGCTTAACCTAATCTTCCCTTTCCCTGAACGCCAGGCAAAAACTGATCTCCTTCTTTATAGTTTTGCTTCTTTCCAAAATGTCATCTAATTGAAACCATACAGCATGTGGCCTTTTCACACTGGCTGCTTTCATGTAACAATATGCATTTGAGTTTCCTCCATGTCTTTTCATGATTTGAAAGCTCATTTCTTTTTACTGTTGAATAATATTCCATTTTACAGGTATCTTATAGTTTATTCATTCATCTATTGAAAGACATCTTGGTTGTTTTCCATTTTGGTAACTACCAAGTAACAATAAACCTGCTATAAACATTTGTGTTCAGGATTTTTTTGTAGACATAATTTTTCAGTGTAATTGGGTATATACAGAGGGACACAATTGCAGATTATAATGCAAGGCTATGTTTAGCTTTGTAAGAAACAGACAAAATGTCTTCTAAAGTGGCTGCACCGTTTTATAGTCACATTTGAAAATTGAATGAATGAGAGTTTCTCTTGCATTGCATTCTCAACAGCATTGGTTGTTGCGAGTAATTTGGATTTTGGCCATTCTAATGGTGTAGTTGTTTCTCATTGTTGTTTTAATTTACTATTCTCTAATAACATAAGATGTTGAGCATCTTTTCATATGCTTATATGCCATTTGTATATCTGATTTGGTGAGTTGAATGTTCAGATCTTTTGCTCATTACATAGAATTATTTAGATGCCTTGGTGTCATTTGGATTTAGCTCCTTTACTGGATATGTGTTTAAAATATTTTCTCTCATTCTGTGGCTTATCTTCTCATTTACTTAGCAATATCTTTCACATAACAGTTTTTAAATTTAAGTAAGTTCAATTTTTTTTTATTTTTTTCTTTGATGGATCATGATTTGATCAAACCCAATGTCACCTAGATTTTATCCTATGTTATCTTATGGAAGTTTTCTAGTTTTTGTTTTACATTTAGAAATAAGGTCCATTTTAAATTAATTTTTGTGAAAAGCATAAGGTATATGTCCGGATTCATTTTTGCATGTATGTGTACAATTTTTTGATGATTATTTGTTGAAAAGACTGTCTTTTCTCAATTGAATTTATTTTGCTCTGTCAAGGATCAGTTGACTATATTTGGGAGTGTCCATGTCTGGGTTCTCTCCTCTTTTCTATTAATCCACTTGTCTATTCTTTTACGAATACCTCACTGTCTTAATTACTGTAGCTTTATAGTACTACTTGAAATTGAGTAGTGTCAGTTCTCCAACTTAGTCCTTCTTTGTCAGTATTATGTAGACTATTCTGGGTCTCTGGCATTTCCATATAAATTTTAAAATCATCCTTTGAGATGAAGTTAAAAAATAGAATAAAGTTGTCAATAACCACAAAGTAACTTGCTGAGAATTTATTAGAATTGCATTAAATGTATACATCAATTCATGAAGAATTTATATCTCAACATTATTGAGTCCACCTATCCATGAAAGTGGTACATCTCCATTTATTTAGATCTTCCTTTATTTATTTCATCAGACTTAACATTTTCCATATACATGGTATATGTCCTACACATATTTTGTTGTTGATATTTCATTTTTGCTGGGGGAAGGAGTGAAAATTGTATTTTGTTTTCAAGTTCAGTTTTCACTTGTTCACTGGTGGTACATGAAAAGACAATTGACTTCTATTAACTTTGCATCCTGCAACCTTGCTATAATCACATATTGGTTCTAGGAATTCTTTCAGTTTTACTAAATAGATAATTATGTCATCTGTGAACAAAGGTAGTTTTCTTTTTTTCTTTCTAATCTGTATATATATTTTTTCTTGCCTTGTTGCACTAACGAGGACATCCAGTAGGATGGTGAGTAAGAGTGACAAAAGAAACAACCTTGTCTTCTTCCCAGTAATAGAAGAAAAGTATGTCATTTCTCACCATAAAATATCATGAAGGCCTATTTTTTAGATGTTCCAGATTAAGTTGAGGATTTTTTTATTCCTAGTTTTCTAAGACTTTTTCTCATAAATAGATGTTGGAGATGTTGGATTTTGTCAAATGCTTTTTCTGCATCAATTGACAGACTAATAAAATAGTTCTTTAGCCAGTTAATATAGTGTATCACATTAATTGATTTTGATTTTTAAATGTCAGATCAGTCTGGCATGCCTAAAATAAATTCCACTTACTGTGATGTATAACTATTTTTATGCATTTTAGATTCAATTAGCTAATATTTTATCGAAAATTTTTGCATCTATATTCATAAAATATATTGAGCTGTAGTTTTCATTTCTTGTAGCATATTTTCCCAGTCTTGATATTAAGATAATGCCTGCCTCCTTGAATGAGTTAGGAGGTATACCTCTTACTTCTATTTTCTAAAAGTGATTATAGAGAACTGATATTATTTCTTCCTTAAATGCTTGGTGGAATTCATCAGTGAAAGAATCTGGGCCAGATGCTTTTTTGAAAGATTAATAATGATTTATCAATTATTTAAGTAAATATAGATCTATTTAGGTAATGTATTTCTTTTCCCTAACTTTTGATAGTTTATATCTTTCAATGAATTGATCCATTTCATCTAAATTACCAAATGTGTCAGTATACATTTGTTTGTGATATTTTTATTATCTTTTTAATGTTTATGGAATCAATATTTGTAATTTGTGTCTTCTCCCTTTTTCACTTGGTTAGCCTGGCTATGGATTTATCAATTTTATTGATGTTTTAAAGGCATTGCCTTTTGGGTTTATTGACTTTCTCTCTTGACTTCGTTTTTTCAACTTTACTGATTTCTGCTCAAAGTTTTATGTCTTTTCTTGTGCTTACTTGAGGTTTAAATTGCTCTTCTCTCTTTACTTTCCTAAGGCACATTTCTATTATTGATTTTAGATCTTTCTTCTTTTCTAATATATGCATTTGCTGCTATAAATTTACCTCTAAGCACTGCTTTTACAGCATTCCATGCATTAAAATATAAAAAATAAAAACAGGACTTGTAATGCAAAATACATCTGCAATCTCAGATTTTAAGAATATCTTAAAGTTTGAGACATTTATTTAAAGATACAACAGAAGGACTATTAGGAGACAAGAAACTGTGGGTGAAAAGAATTATCTTTTCTCTTTTTTTAAATCACCTTTTATTTTAAGTTCAAGGGTACAGGTGCAGGATATGCAGATTTGTTACATAGGTAAACGTGTGCCATGGTGGTTTGCTGCACAGATCAACCCATCACCTAGTTATGAAGCCAAGCATCCACTAGCTATTCTTCTTGAGCATCCCATAAATTTTGATGTACATTTCATTTTGTTTAGTTCAAAATATTTTTAAATTTCCCTTGAGACTTCTTCTTTGACCTATGTGTTATATAAAAGTATGTTATTTAATCTCAAACTATTTGGGGATTTTCGAGTTTTTTTCTGGTACTGATTTCTAGTTAAATTTCATTATAGTCTAAGAATACACGCAGTAATACTTCTATTCTTTTAAATTTGTGAGGGTATGTTTTTCAGCCCAGGATGTGGTCTATTTTGGATAAAGTCCCATATAAACTTGAGAGGAATATGTATTCTGCTGTTACTTGATTAACTATTCTGCTGTTACTTGAACGGTTAGATTCTGTTCATTGTTAGTGCTATTCAGTTGAACATTTTCCAGATTTTTACTTGTTGAAATTAGCTGTTATTAATATAGGGATGTTGAGATCTCCAAACATAATATTAAATATTAAATTTGATTATTTCTTCATGCAATTTTATAAATTTTTGTCTCATGTATTTAGATGCTGTGTTGTTACCTGAAAAACTTGTTAAGAATTATTATTTTTTTGAGTAATTGCCTCTTTCTCATTATTTAATGCCCATCTTTATCCTTAATAATTTTCCTTTTTTTTTTTTTTTTTTTTTTTTTGAGACAGGGTCTCATTCTGTCTCCCAGGCTGGAGTGCAGTGGCACAATCAAGGCTCAGTACAGCCTTGACTTTCTGGGCTCAAGTGATTATCCCATTTCAGTTCCCTTCCACCCCACACTGCCCCCTACCATACACCCTCCCACCACCGCAAGTAGCTGGAACTATGGTTATGTGCCACCATACCTAGATAATTTTTTATATTTTTTGAAGAGATGAGGTTTCACCATGTTTCCCAGACTGGTCTTAAACTCCTGAGCTCAAGCAATCCATCTGTCTTGGCTTTGCAAAGTGCTGGAATTACAGGCATGAGCCACCATGGCCAGCCTCTCCTTCACTTTAAATGATAATTTCAATGGATATAGAATACTAGGTTAGTGGGATTTTTTTCTTTTATTTCTTTAAATATTTACTTCATTCTCTACTTGCTTGCATGGTTTCTGACAAAAATGTTTAAAATAGTTCTTAGTCTTGCCCCTCTACACTTATTCACTCCCTTGCCACCATGGCTTCTTTCAAAATTATTTGTCTTGGGTTTTCTCCCATGATATGCTTAGGTGTAGATTTTTGGTTTTTATTCCTGCTGGTGTTCTCTAAGATTCCTGGGTTTGCAGTTTGGTGTCTATCATTAATTTTGGGAACTTCTTGGCTATGATTACTTCAAGTACAATAGTTCCTCCTTATCCATGGTTTTGCTTTCCACACTTTCAGTTACCCATGAGTCACTGTGTTCTGAAAGTACTTAATGAAAAATTCCAGAAATAAACAATTCATAAGTTTTCCGTTGTGCTTGGTTCTGAGTATTGTCATAATTTTTCTATTTTATTATATTGTTAATCTCTTCTTATGCCTAATTTATGAGTTAAACTTTATCATAGATATGTGCATGTAGGAAAAAACATAGTATGTATATGTAGGGTTTCGTACTATCTGCATTTTCAGGCATCCACTGGAGGTCTTTGAATGTATCCCCCATGGATAAGAGGGAACTACTGTACTTCCTCTGCACTTCTCTGCTCCTTTCTCTCTTCTTCTTCTAGTACTTCAGTTTTACATGTTATATTTTTGCAATTGTTCTTGGATATTGGAATGGAGGTTGTAGTCTTTTTCCTCTTTGTAATTCAATTTGCAATGTCTCCTTTGATATATCTTTAAATTCATTGTCTTTTTTTTCTTGTTTATGTTCAGTCTAGTAATGAGCTTATGAAAAGCATTCTTCACTTCTATTGCAGTGTTTTTACTTTCTGTCATTTTCTTCTGATTCTTTCTTAGAGTTTTTAGTATTCTGCTTACATTATTCATCTGCTCTTGCCATTCTATTACAGTCCTTAACATAACTAATCATAGTTATTTTTAATTATTTATTTGATTATTGCAAACATTGTTTCATATCAAAGTGTAGTTCAGATGCATACTTTGTCTCTTCTGACTGTTTTTCCTTTTCTTTTTGTATAGCCTTATGATTTTTTGTTAAAAGTCGAACATGATGTATCAGATAATGAGAACTGAGGAAAATAGGTCTTTAGTATGAGGTTTTATGTCAGTCCGTCCAGCTGATGGGTTGTGCTTCATGTTTTCCATAGCTATAGATGGCAGAGACTTTAGTTTCCTCAGTGCCCTTGTTTTTTCCACACTGGATTTCCCTAAGAATTCCTTCTTAAATAGAGTCTGTGTTTTGTAGCTCTTTCCATTCTAACCCATTGTGATTATTCTGGAGCTGTGTTGATGTGGTGGTAAGGTTTGGAGGAGGTCAGCATATCTCAGTCTTTTAGTGGGCTCAAGTCCCTGAGTTGGACTTCAGAAGTGTTTCTTAGTGTTTTTTTTTTTTCCTTCCATTAGGTAATACAGGAAGGCTAGAGAGGGATGTAGGGGGCTAACTGCCCTTCTCCATGGCCAAATAAGATGCTGGTAAAGTTGTTTCCCTTGAGGAGTAAACCTTGGCTATGGAGAATGCTCTAGGATTATTTCAAAATGGTACTTTCCCCCAATTGACCAAGATATGAGAGATGTTTTCTAAGATCATCACTATGAAAATCTGGTGGGCTTCCTGAAAATAAAATCCAAGAAAGTGTGAGGGGCCTCCTTCAGACTGGGCCTCCCCAAAGTTTTACTCTCAAGCTAGTCTATAGTGAGCCTCCAACAATTCATCCTACCAGTTTACGGCTTCAGTGGCACCTGCTCCAGGTAAGTTTATCTAGGCTATGATCTAACATTCCATTCATGAGATTTCTCCATTCTGTTGTGTATAGATTTAGATTATTTATTCTTTCTGCTGTATAATTTTCAATTGTGTGAATATTAACACAACTTATTTATCCTACTCATTGTTGATGAACATTTCCAGTTTTTGTGTCTCACGACTAGTGATACCATGAACATTCTTGAACGTGATTTCTGGTGAACATACACCCACATTTCTGTTGGATATATACATGAGAGTAAAAATTCTGGGTTATAGGGGATGCATATATTGGGCTTTATTAGACACTTCCAAGTTGTTTTCCTAAGTGGATGTTCCTCGAATGATGTATGAGTTCCAACTACCCCACTTTCTCATCAGCACTGAGTATTTTCCAACTTAGTCATTTTAGTTATTCTGGTAGAGGTGGTGTAATATTGCATCGTGGTTTTAATCTGCATACCCCAGATGACTTATAAAGTTGAGCACCTTTTATTTCTGTTTATTGACCATTTTAATATATTCTCTTTTCTGAAGTGTCCAAATCTTCTTCCCACTTTTCTACTGGGCTATTGCTCTTTTTCTCATTGACTTTAAGAGCTCTTTATCTATTCCAAATGTGTATTCTTTTGGGAGGGAATATAGATATGTCAATATATTTTTTAATTTGTATTTTCATTGGCATACTGTCATTTAAAACTGTGACTTTCAAAAGAATGTGGTTTGGCCGAAACACTCAGTACAGGCCAGTAGCCTGTATATTCACTGTTCCACAAAAGAGAAGGCACATACTGTATGTCTTGGTAGAATTATGGTTAAGAATTCCTCTGACTCTCCAAACTAGGCCTTTGTTATTAATATTAACTATTAGGTTCATGCAAATATAATTGCAGTTTTTGCAATTACTTTTTTTCCCCATAAGTTATTGAGGTACAGGTGGTATTTGGTTACATGAGTAAGTTCTTTAGGGATGATTTGTGAGATTTTGGTGCACCCATCACCTGATCAGTATACACTGCAGCATATTTGTAGTCTTTTATATCTCGCCCACCTCCCACCCTTCCCCCAAGTCCCCAAAGTTCATTGTATCATTCTTATGCCTTTGCGTCCTCATAGCTTAGCTCCCACATATCTGTGAGAACATATGATGTTTGGTTTTCCATTCCTGAGTTACTTTACTTAGAATAATAGTCTCCAGTCTCATTCAGGTCACTGCAAATGCTGTTAATTCATTCCTTTTTATGGCTGCATAGTATTCCATCATATATACATACCACAGTTTCTTTATCCACTCGTTGACTAATGGGCATTTGGGTTGGTACCACGATTTTGCTATTTTGAATTGTGCCACTATAAACATGTGTGTGCAAGTATCTTTTTTGAATAATGACTTCTTTTCCTCTGGGTGGATACCCAGTAGTGGGATTGATGGAGCAAATGGTAGTTCTACTTTTAATTCTTTAAGGAATCTCCACACTGTCTTCCATAGTGGCTGTACTAATTTACATTCCCACCAGCAGTGTAGAAGTGTTCCCTGTTCACCGCATCCATGCTAACATCTACCGTTTTTTGATTTTTTAAAATTATGGCCATTCTTGCAGGAGTGAGGTGGTATCACATTATAGTTTTGATTTGCATTTCCCTGATCATTCGTGATATTGAGCATTTTTTCTTATGTTTGTTGGCCATTCATATATCTTCTTTTGAGAACTGCCTATTCATATCCTTAGCCACTTTTTGATGGGATTTTTTTCTTCTTACTGATTTGTTTGAGTTCATTGTATATTCTAGATATCAGTACTTTGTCAGATGAATAGATTAGGAAGATTTTCTCCCACTCTGTTGGTTGTCTCTTTACTCTGCTGACTGTTCCTTTTGGCATGCCAAAGCTCTTTAGTTTAACTAGGTCTCAGCTATTTATCTTGGTTTTTATTGCATTTGTTTTCAGGTTCTTGGTCATGAAATCCTTGCCTAAGCCAATGTCCAGCCCTATACAAAAAATCAGCTCAAGATGGATTAAGGACTTAAACCTAAGAACTGAAACTATAAAAATTCTAGGAGATAATATTGCAATTATTTTTAAATGGCAAAAACTGCAATTACTTTTGCACCAACCTAACATAATTTTGTTAAGCATGAGCATGGAGTGGCATGCTAGAACAGAGGAATTACACGAGAAGAGATATTTAATTTGAAAAGGACTGCATGTTTGAATTTTCTGCATTTTCAGTCTTCTTTATTTTCTCTTATCTATTTACCTTTTAAAGTAGGTTGCATTAGAATGCACTGTATTGCCACGCATTGCTCCTGTGTCCACCAGAATCTCATGATCCTCATGTTGGTTTCTAATGATCTTTCAAAAGCCCATACAAAGAAATCAATGCATCACTGATTTCAATCATGGAAAGCAGCCAGGGGAGCTTCTATGTTCTCAGATTCTTCAAAGAATTGCCTAATCTTCTGAGAAACTCTCAAATTCTTCCTTTCCCCTACGTTATTATTAGAAAGCTGAAAATGAAACAGAGGAAGTGTAATCAGTGGGGAAAAAATTATATTTTCCATTCTTCTGAAACCCACCCCCATTCCCAGGTAAAACATGTACACATGGATCTGAGTCTTCCTGTCTCTACACAGTCTTGAAGTTAATTCGCCCTTAATGTTTATGCTAGTAGGGGATTCCATTTTCAATTTTGTAAAGGTAGCTAGGAGGCTGGGAGAAAAAAGAAACTAATAAATCAGTTGAAATGGCAAATCTAAAATAAACATGCATTAACAGCTAAGACCGTCATAGTTCTGGTGGCCACTGTGGCACATGGTGGCCCTAGGACATCTTGCCGGGGAGGGGGTGGTGTCCCCAGGCCCACGTACTCCCCGTGAGTCCCGCAGACACCAGCTTCCTGGCCCAGTTTCCAGCACCCGGAATCCTCCCACTGCCTGCCTCTGCCCAGGGCAACCCACGTGCAGTAATGCCAACTCCAGACGTTAGACAATGAAGGCAGCGCAGCGTCAAAAATACAAAAGAATAAGAAGAAAACCCGGAACACGGCCTCTGTGGCAAATGGAGGCTAGAAGGCCTCAGAGAAACCTGCCCCAGAGGAAGTTCCCCTAAGGGCTGAGGCCCAGGTGCAGCAGTTGGCCCAGGAATTGGCTTGATGTGTGGAGCAACTGGAACTGGGCCACAAGAGGCAAAAACCCACCCCGACACAGGAAGAGCAGGTTATTGGAGCAATCCAAACCCTGCGCAGCAAAAGAACGTCCCTGCCGCGGAAGAGGCAGCTGATGCCCTCCTTGTTTGGAGACTATAGGGCTCAGATGGAAGCCGAATGGCGTGAGGCCCTGTGGGCTCACGGAGCTGCTGCTTATTCAGCCCAGGTGTAGCCTGTAGATGGAGCCACCAGAAACAAGAGCCGAAGGGTCTGCAGGCCTCGCCCTTTATGGAGAGCCAAAGCCACTCTGGACACTCATGATGAAGAGTTTAGGTTCAGTTTCTTTTAGCTTCTCCCCCAACCTGGAACAATCCCTCTCCCTTGGGGTGGTGTAGGGGTTTGTTTTGAGTGCAGAACCTTTCCAGGACTTCTGTTGGCAGAGAACCCTGGGATTGGTCTGTCCCTGTCTGGTCCAAGGATTTGGAGCTGTTGTGAAGGTGTGAGACCATCAGATAGGCACAAGACCCCATTTGTTTTCTGATGAAGTGTTCTCTCTTTCAGAAGAGAGACAGAGAGGTACATTTAGAAAATATACAATAAATTGGAGTGTTCAAGGTATTGTAGAAAGAATATTGTACTCAGCCTTTAGGATTAGATTAAGTGGCTATTGGTAACAAAGAGTAGTGGAGAAGCTATATACACGTACACTGGTTTTCACTTTTGAAAGGAATCCCTGTCAAACAGTTTAGTGCTTAATGCTGTTATGTCACATTGCCCTAATCTCTATTTTTGATAAAATTGGATAACGAGTGAAAGAGTGTGCTGACCACCTGTGTTAGAGGAAGTACAGAAGATTCAGGAGTCTGGTATCCCTGGGTCCAGTCCCTCACCGGGGTCCTTTGTCCATGTTGCCTTCATTCCTGAGCAACCTCCTCAGGGAATCAGCATGGCACCCACCAGGCCAGGCTCTATTCTTAGGTGGCAGGAGCTTCTTGCCCTAACAATTCTGGCCTGAGACCTGGATTGAGCCTCAGCAGACTTCTTGTCTAAATGTTGGCCATGTCAGTCTCAGGCCCTCTGTTGCATGGAATTGGGAATCTTCAGGTGACCTAAGCCTCATTGTAGCTTGATGGTTGCTGGGGTCTTCCAAACTCAGTTCCCAGACTAGATTGATACCTGGAGCCCAGCTGCCTACTCAGCATTTCCACTTGGGTGTTTCATAGGCATTTCAAACTTGACATGTTTAAAATACTTGATTAGGCTCCAGTTTCCCTTTGGCTTCTGCTTTTCAGTGAATGGCACTACTGCCTGTCTAGTTGACTCAGCAGCAAGCCTTGTGTCATCCTCGATTGCTGTCTCTCCAGCACTGTACACTTTTTTTTTTTTTTTTTTTTAGAAGGAGCTTTGCTTTTGTCTCTACCAGGCTGGAGTGCAATGGCGTGATCTCGGCTCACTGCAACCTTTGCCTCTAGGGATCAAGCGATTCTCCTGCCTCAGCCTCCCCAGTAGCTGGGATTACAGGTGTGTGCCACCATGCCCGGCTAATTTTGTATTTTTAATAGAGATGGGGTTTCTCCATGTTGGTCAGGCTGGTCTCAAACTTCTGATCTCATGTTATCCACCCACCTGGGCCTCCCAAAGTGCTGGGATTACATATATACTTTTAATACTTCGACTGGCATATCAGCTCTGTCTTCAAAATAAATCTCGAATATTTCAAAAAAAAAATAGTTAAGACCACATTCATCTAAGGATTGCTGAGAATTATTGGCTGGCCACGGTGGCTCACACTTGTAATCCTAGCACTCTGTGAGGCCAAGGCAAGTGGATCACCTGAGTTCAGGAGCACAAGACCTGCCTGTCCAACACGGTGAAACCCCGTCTTTACTAAAAATACAAAAATTAGCCATGTGTGGTGGTGCACACCTGTAATCCCAGCTACTCAGGAGGCTGAGGCACGAGAATCACTTGAACTCAGGAGACAGAGGTTGTAGTTATCCAAGATCATGCCACTGCACTCCAGCCTGGGCAATAGAGTGAGACTCTGTCTCAAAAAAGAAAAAAAGAAGTATTAATATATTTGGTTGTTTATGAATCAGATACACAGAAAGGTTAAGAGATCATATAATGCACACAACATATTTGATTAACCATTTTGCCGATTTGCAAATAAATCTTGCACCCATAATAAAAGGTATTCATTGATACATACAAATAGTTAAGTTTGAATTTGCTGTCCATCAAAGAAAGAAAATAAATCAGAGAAGTGACTTTAAACATATTTAGCATGGGAACCCAGTTCAATTCTCCTTCTCAACATGTTGCCATTAAGTCTTAAAATCAACTAGAGTGAATTTTTGCAAATGATCTGACCAGGTATTTTGAAGGAAGTGAGGCTCAAAGGATTTAGAGTTAAATACTAAATATTCACCTTTTTCTTATCCATACTGCCCAATAACCAGATAGTAAACAATTACATAAACCTCTTAAATGTTTTTGAAGGTTGATACATCCTATGGAGATTAACATTACTCATATAGTGATACTGATACTGTCTGTAATCTATCAGGTGTGTCGAAGCACCTTGCTTTACCTTGGTAAGAGGAAAACGAGATAGTCAGATTGCAAAGCCCGTCAACTTTGATATTTGATCTTGTCTAGACCGTTGATGTCCCTTCCTTTTAAGGACAGTAGCCAACTGCTTTGCTTCAATAATTTGATACTAGGGCATTTTTAAAATGCCATGCTCTCCTGCTATCCTTTACTATCCCAAACGTCTATCTTTCTACTTTCTTTATGACTTAGTAACTCAGTAGGCTTAGTTATGCTTAGTTTAATCAAAATTTCTCAAGACCAAGAACCAGGAGGGCTCATCAGCTTACTACTGTCTGTGAACTAATTAGAAAAATGGTAACTAAATTTTAAGTCTCTAAAATAGTTGCACAATGTGGATTTGTTGTAATAGCGTTTGAAAGCAATTGTGTTGTCTAAACTTGAATACTAGTTTTTCAAAACCTGACATAATTAAAGTTTATAATAAATAGATAGATTCAAGATAGTATGGCCAACACTTTTTCAGAAAAGGGGGAAAAAGGTGGAGCTGCAAAGAGCAATGAATGAATCAGAGGTCTATGATACTGACAAAAATGGTGGTAATATCACCACCTACACATTTGTATAAACTTCATTTTATATCAGTTATACCAACAGACTAACCCTGTGGGGTTACAATCAGCAAATAGTATTATACCCATTTTAGAAAAGGAGGCATTAGATGATTGGAGTGAATTCTTTTTAACAACCGAGCTAGGTCTAGAATCAGAGTCTCTAACTTCTTAGTCTATGTGTATAGCAATGAGAACATGTCAAAGCAAAAACAAAACCTCCAGAGAATTCAGATCGACTTTTGGAAACAAAATAATGTTTATTTATTTCCAATGAATTTGTTATAATACCATTTAGAGTTACTATTTATTTCCTGTTACTCCATGCACTATTCTAGTGAATCCATTTAAAATGTACAACAGTCCTATGAAGTAGAAACTATTATTTCCATGTTTCAGATAATTTGCCAAAAGTTACATCTGGTGATCACTAAAGGAATCGTTATCAATATCTTATCAACAAACATATGAACTAAAAAAAATTCCTAAAGAACTTAGTGCCAAGAACTTGATTATTAATTACACACTACAATAAAAAAGAGCAAGGGCTACTTGAAGAAATGATTGAATCTTGGGCTGGGGCAGGATGTATGATGAAACTGGAGCCTCTTGTAGTGCCAGAAACTAAAGAAATATCTGCAAAAAAGGAAAAAGAAATCCCGCAATGATAGAGGTACATCAAAACAACACGGGGGTCAGACAAAACACCTTCAATGACTAAAACTGACATAATTTAGCAACAAAATAATATAATATTGGGTTATAACCTAAGGATAAAACAAATGTCCATGGGTTCATACTGCCATAAATAAATGATTGTCAGGTGCAGTGCTGCACGCCTGTAGTCCCATCTGCTCAGAAGGCTGAGACAGGAGGATTACTTGAGCCCAGGAGTTTGAGACCCATCTAGGCAACATAGCAAGGTCTCAAATCTAAAATAATAACAATAGATTGAATAAATAAATTGGAAAAATAGACAAATCTCCTGGGCAGAAAGATTTCAAATATTTAATGTAGTTACTCTGCTCTCAAAGAGATGGAGCTCTCCTTAAGTACGGCCTATGCATAGTGACCTCCTACAAAAGAGTATAGTATGGAAAGTGGGGAAAAGTAACTTTACAGTGGAGAAATCTGACAAATACTATCTCAGTCAAGTGGTCAATGTCAACATCATCAGTAATAAGTCATGTTGATGACATGGTATCTTTGATGTGATGTGATAAAAAGGATTCTTTACATCCATGATCTTTCTTCTGAATATCCATAATCCCAATTCAATCATGAGCAATTCATCAGTCAAAGCTCAGTAGAGGGACATCCTAAAAAACACCTGCCCAGTACCACTCAAAACACTCAAGGCCCTTAAAATTTTGGCCCTGAAACTGTCCCTACAAAGAGGAACCTTAGGAAGCGTGACAGCAATATGAAATGTGGTTTCTGGGATGGAATCCTAGAACAGAGAAAGGGCATTAGGTAAAAACTGAGGAAATCTGAATAAAGTATAGAATTTAGTTAATAATAACATATCATCAATACTGGTTCATTAATTGTGACAAATGTACCATACTAATGTCAGAAGCTAATTATAGGGAGAAGCAACTTTCCCTATCTTTGCAACTTTTCTGTAAATATAAAGCAACTCAAAAATTTTAAAAAGTTTATTTTTTTAAGAACTGTAGGCCAGGCGCAGTGGCTCAAGCCTATAATCCCAGCACTTTGGGAGGCCGAGACGGGTGGATCACGAGGTCAGGAGATCGAGACCATCCTGGCTAACATGCTGAAACCCCCTCTCTACTAAAAAATACAACTAGCCGGGCGAGGTGGTGGGCGCCTGTAGTCCCAGCTACTCAGGAGGCTGAGGCAGGAGAATGGCGTAAACCCGGGAGGCGGAGCTTGCAGTGAGCTGAGATCCAGCCACTGCACTCCACCCTGGGCAACAGAGCGAAACTCCGTCTCAAAAAAAAAAAAAAAAAGAACTGTATAACTTTGGAACAAAGTTTAAAACAATTTTTTTTTATTTTAGAAAAGTAAATCTGAAAGAAGTAAATTCATTTAATCAATACATCAGCTCATTAGTTTGTTTGTTCATTCATTGATACCTTTTATTATTCAACAAATAACTCTTGTGTCTACTTCGTTGCAGCATAGCACTATATCATAAAGGCTTCACAGCTCTATAATGGGTGTTTTCTCTATCTAATGCCTTGTATACCCTTGAGAAGATGTTGTTTACTATGCTGGGGAGTTTGAAATTCCAGCACAGTGCAGCAGACCATTTGGTGAAATCTTGAAAAGAAAGGAGGGCAATATTGAAGGGCAGGTGCTACTCAAAAGATTACTATGGATGGAGGATTTCTCGTAACTGGATTTTGATGATAGATTATATTGCACAGATTGGTCTATTGAAAATGTATTTGATTATTTTTTGACTACGTAGTCGTCAAATGCACTGCAGTGTTAATCAGAGCTTGTAATAACTACCTGTTATTGGTTGACCTGTGACATTAACCTGTTCTGATAGTGGCAATGAAAGTCAGTCTTTGAGTGCTATGTTCAATTTACTAAAAATATTTAGAATACTAAAGTATTTCCAAAGACAAATCTTTTGTGTGACAGATATAAAATAACACCCGTAAGCTGAAGGGTCTTTCTTAGAAAAGCGTTCTGTAGCAGCTTTAACAAGAGTATTGAGTGTCACTTTAGGAAGCTCACTTTTTTTGGCCTGCAAATAATTTAATATTTAAATCAAATTTAAATATTTAATTTTGAATATAAGCTGATCTAATATTCAAAGTCCCATACTTTAGAAGAAATGATTGAATTATTCTCATGGTCATTTTGCCTTCTATAGGAGTACACTCTGATCATCAAACTCATTTTCCACTGCAAAATATATTGAACACAAAAACTGAAGTTCTTGAAGCATTTAGATACCCATTCTTTTTAGTGACCACTGCAATGTGGATGAAGGTTGACTAGAAATATACCTTCAACTTAATGATCTAATGGTTGTCCCCCAAGCCCACAGAAATAGCACATGGCATAAATCTGTGTTTTCTGAAAATATCACATTGTATTCTTGAGGTCATCAGCATGGAAATGATCTCCAGTGTAAAATCTATATGAGATATACGGTACTCTCTACAAGGAATATTGGATTATTGCACTCTGTAGCTTTGAAAACCATCTTTCTTGGATGACAGCAGAAAGCTTCAATATACTTGCATGAATTATAAATGACACCCAGTACTCTTGTTGAAGCAGCTGCAGAATGCTTTTCTAAGACCCTTCAGCTTGTGGATGTTATTTTACATCTGTCACACCAAAGATTTGACTTTGGAAATACTTTAGTATTCTAGATATTTTTAGTAAATTGAACATAGTACTCAAAGACTGGTTTTCTTTTTTTTTTTTTTTTTTTTTAATAATTCTCAGAATGGAACAGACATGTATTTAACCTGAAAATGAAGTCATGGCTTTTAAACAATTAGCCCCAAACAGGAATTGATTTAAGAAAAAAAAAAAAAAAGCCTGTCTGTGAAGGGGAGAGAGACAAAACTAACATTGATTTTGTAGTATAGCTTCTTAATAGTTCAGACTTTTAGGTGCCTTTGAACATCTTTACTATCAGTAGTGAAATGGAGTAACATAAGATCAGAAGCCCCAAATCAACACTCTCCTTTCAAAGACACAATTGCTGGCTTAATTCACATTCTCTTACATATCTTCTTTTGATATTCTCTCTAAACACTCCACATATTTTCAGGCTGGGCACTTATACCATGGGCTCTTACCATGTCAGCAATTTTCTTTAGTGACAGCCTAAATAAATAAATAGTTGAATTTTAAGGACATACCTGTCATTGAAAAACCAATAGAATGAAATTAGACTCCTTCAGTATTCAAAGTGAAGATCATTCAACAACCAAAAAAGGTATTTTAAACTGTTCATACATTTACACTTTTGCTCTACCAAAAAGTACCTTTCTAATGCCTTTAAATGATTTTTTAATGTGTTGTAAGTTGGTAGGCTCCCTGGAATCTACAAAGGAAAGCAAATAATGTATATGCTATTGAATTATGTAGATTTATAATTTTTTCCTAACAAGATAACAGAAAGTACACTAGGTTCACAGTCATACCATGTTTTGAAAGAAAATTATAGAGTGAAACTAGAGCTTGGAAAGATGCAGAGGCAAGATCACTGGGCAATGTGTCCAGAGGACCAGAAAGATTTGGGTCTCTTCTATGGGGTTAGTTAGTTGTGTGACTGAGGGTGAGTTACTCAGCTTATTGAACTCCAAAGTAGTCATTTGTTATAACTTTTTCATAGACTCGTGAATGATTGGAATTTAGAATAATGGGCCAGTCATGGTGGCTCATGTCTATCCCAGTATTTTGAGAGACTAAGACAGGAGTATCACTTGAACTCAGGAGTTTGAAGCCAGCCTGGGTAACATAGTGAGACTCGACTTCCACAAAAAGTAAAAAATATTAGCCGGGTGTGGTAGCACCTGCCTGTTGTCCCAGCTATTCAGGAGGCTGAGGCAAGAGAATCAGTTGAGCCCAAGAGTTCAATGCTGTAGTGAGCTATGATTGCGTTACTGTACTCCAGGCTGGGTGATGGAGCAGGAACCTGTTTCAAAACACGTTTTTAAAAGAAATTTAGAACAATGGAGTTAAAAGAGACTTGACTATCATTCCAGGGTCACTAGTCCTTACTAAAAAATGAGAACTTTGTAAATTAATATCAGGAAAACACAAAAATGATTCTAAAAAGAATAAAAAGTGAGTCCTCTAAAAATTTAATGTATGAGCTTCCCATTTCAGTTCTGATATGTAAAGTGGTAGTCACATTCCAATCATTTCCATCCTTAAAACAACAATAAAAAGCTGACCAAATTGAAAGTCAATGGCTTTTCTTGGACCCATCAGAAAATTGAGGTCCCAAAGTAAAATACCATCTCCACACCTGGAGAATGTCTTTACTACAGAAAACCACTAAATCACAAAGATAAATCACAAGACATAAATAAAGGAACAAAAGATATATAAAACAATTAGTTAACAATGAACAAAATGACAAGAGTAAGTTCTCATCCATCAATAAAAACCTTGATTGTAAAATTTGAATTCCCAGTTAAAAGATAAAGACTGACTGAATGGATGTTTTAAAAACTTAACCATATGTTGCCTATGAAAAGGTACTTCACCCATAAACACACACATAGACTTAGAGTGAAGGAATATAAAAGTGTATTCCACACAAATGGAAATCAAAAGCATGCAGAAATAGCTATACTTATATCAGGCAAAACAGACTTTAAGTGAAAAAAAAACCATAAAAAGAAATAAACTCATTATATAATGATAAAGGGACAAATTCAGCAAGAAGATAAAACAATTATATATGTACCCAACAAAGAAGCACCCAGGTATGTAACAAGTTAGCTCTAATAATATAGTAAGAGCTGGGAACTTCAAAACCTCACTTTCAGTATTGCATAAATCACCTAGACAGAAACTCAACAAGGAACACTGGACTTAAACTGCACTATAGACAAAATGGACCTAATAGACATTTACAGAACTGTAAATGGAAATTAAACAACATGTTTCTGAATGATTATTCAGTCAATGAAGAAATTAAGAAAGAAATAAAAAAAAATTATTGAAACACATGAAAATAGAAACATACCAAAACTTATGAGATACAACAAAAGCAGTACCAAGAGGGAAATTTTTAGCAATAAATGACTACATCAAAAATGTACAAGGATTTCAAATAAACAACCTAATTATGCACTTCAAGGAACTACAGAAGCAAGTACAAACCAAACCCAAAACTGATAGAAGGAAAAATTAATAAAGATTATAGCACAACTAAAAGAAATTGAGACCAAAAAAAAAATACAAAAGGCCAACAAAGAAAAAGTGGGTTTTTTTGAAAAGATAGACAAAATCAACATACCATTAGCTAACTTAAGAAAAGGAAGAGACCCAAATAAAAAAAAATAAAAAAAAAAAAAAGAGAGAGAGACATTACAACTGATACCACAGAAATACAAAGGACTATTAGAAATTACTATGAGCAACTATACACCAACAAATTGGAAAATCTACAAGAAATGTATAAATTCCCGGACATACATAACCTACCAAGACTGAATCAGGAAGACACAGAAAAACTGAAGAGACCAATAATAATTAATGCGATTGCTAATAAAAAGTCTCCCAAAAAGGAAAACCTAGTCTGAATAGCTTTGCTGCTAAATTCCAACCTTCTAAAGAAGTCACACTAAATCTCAAACCATTTCAAAAACTGAAGAGAAGGAAATTCTTCCTAACACATTCTGTGAGATCAGCATTACCCTGATACCAAAACCAAAGACACAACAAAAAAAGAAAACTGCAGACCAATATCCCTGAAGAAGAAAGCTGTAAAAAGTCTCAACAAAATACTGCCAAACTGAATCAAACAATGCATTGAAAAAACAAAATACATCATGCTAAACTGGGATTTATCCCAGGGATGCAAGGTTGCTTCAACATTTGCAAATCAATGAATGTAATACATCACATCGACAGAATAAAACCCCAAAATCATATGATCATCTTAATAAACACAGAAAAAAATTTTATAAAATGATTTAAAAAAAAAAACTTTAAACAAACTAAATATAGAAGGAACATACCTCAAAACAAAAACAGCCATATATATGACAAACCCACAACTAACATTGTACTGAATGGGGCAAAGCTGAAAGCTTTTGCTCTAAAAGGTAGAGAAAGATAAAGATGCCCTCTTTCACTACTTCTACTCAACACAGTATTGGAAGTCCTAGTTAGAGTAATTAGCAAGAGAAGAATTAAAGGGCATTCAAATTAGAAAATAGAAAGTCAAATTGTCCCTCTTTACAGAGTACATGATCCTGTGTATGGAAAAACCTAAAGATAAATACTCTTATCACTGACAAATAAATCTAGTAAAGTTGTAGAATACAACATCAACATATACAAAATCAGTAGTGTTTCTATACATCAATAATAAACTAGTTTAAAAAGAAATCAAACTGCAATTCCATAGCTACAAAAAATATGTAAAATACCAAGAAATAAATTTAACCAAGAAGGTGAAAGCTCTCTATAGTGAAAACCACAAAATGCTGATAAAAGAAATTGAAGAGACAACACAACAACAACAACAAATAGAAAGACATATCAGGCTCATAGAACGAAAAAATTAACATTGTTAAAATGATTATACACCCAAAGCAATCTACAGATTCAATGCAATTCATATCAAAATATCAATGGCATTCTTTATAGGAACTTTTAAAAACTGTTCCAAAATTTGTATGAAACCACAAAAGACCTTAAGTAGCCAAGGCTATACTGAGCAAAAAGAACAAAGCTGAAAGTACCACACCACCTGACTTCAAAATATACTACAAACCTACAGCAAACAAAACAGCATACTATTGGTATAAAAGCAGACATATAGACCAGTGGAACATAACAGAGAATCTAGAATTAAGTCCATGTGTTTACAGCCAACTAATTTTTGACAAAGGCACCAAGAATACATATTAAGGAAAGCACAACCTCTTCAAAAAGAGATTGTAGAAAAACTGGAAATCCATATGTAGAAGAATGAAAGAACCCCTGTCTGTCACCATATACAAAAATAAACTCAAAATGAACTGAAGACTTAAATATAAGACCTGAAACTATAAAACAACTAAAAGAAAACATAGGGGAAACACTTCAGGACATTGGTCTATGCAAAAATTTTATGGCTGAGACTTCAAAAGCACGAGCAACAGAAACAAAAAAAGACAAATGGCACTATATCAAACTAAAAAGCTTCTGTACACCAAAGGAAACAATCAACATGATAGAGAGACAATGTGTTGAATGAGAAAAAATATTTGCAAACTATTAATCTGATAAGGAACTAATATACAGAATATACAAGTAACCAAACAATTCACACAAAAAAAGATCTGATTTAAAAGTGGGCAAAGGATCTGAAAGAACACTTCTCAAAAGAAGATATACAAATGGCCAAGAAGTATATGAAAAAAAATGCCCAATATCACCAATTATCAGGAGAGTATAAATCAAAACTACAATGGGATATTATCTCCCTCCCATCAGAATGGCTATTATCAAAAAAACAAAAAATAGCAAATGCGGAAGAGGATGCACAGAAAAGGCAATTCTTATACAAAGATATATGTGCACCCCCATGTTTATTGCAACACTATTCACAATAGCCAAGATATGAGATCAACCTAAATATTCATCACCAAATGAATAGATAAAGAAAAAGTGGTATGTATACACAATAGCATCTATCCAACCATTAAAAAGAATAAAATCCTGTCATTTGTGGCAACATGAAAAAGCCTGGAAGGTATTATGTTAAGTGAAATAAGTCATCACAGAAAAATAAATACTATGTGTTCTCATACATATGTGGGAGTTAAAGAACTGAACGGAGAGGAAAATTGTGGTTATAGAGGCTGGGGTGAGTAGGAGGCAGGGCAGGATAGGGAGAGTTTGGCTCAAGATACAAAATTACAGCTAAATAGGAGGAATAAGTTCTCATGTTCCATGGCACTGTAGGGCAAATACAGTTAACAATAATTTATCATGTATTTTCACAAAGCTAGAAGAGAGGATTTTGAATGTTCACAATACAAAAAAAAATGATAAACATTTGAGGTGATGGATATGCTAATTACTCTGATTTGATCTTTACACATTGTATACATGTATTAAAATACTACTCTGTATCCCATAAATATGTACAATTATTATGTGTCAACTAAAAATAAAAGGGAGAAAAAAGAAGTCAGATGCAAAAGGGTGCATACTGTATGATTACGTTGGTAAAAAGCACAAAAAGTAAAACAACTAATATAAGCTGTCAAAGCTAGTTGTTATATTCGGAGAAAAGCTGAAAAGAGGCAAGAGATAGGCAGTTGGAAGAGTGGCAAACTTTGGTCTCTTAACCTCGGTCCTGGCTACATGGCTGTGTTCAACTTGTTAAAATCCTCAACCTACACACTCATGATTTATGAATATATATATTACTATAATGAAAAGTTTAAACCATTGGCTCCTATCACTGAAATGTACAGGGTTAGTGTTCAGGAACAACTCTATCATGATACCCAAATGATGCCTTCAGAATCTCTCTCTCTAGCTCTCTGCTTATCTGCCCTGCTTTCTTCTTTGTTGGTTATTCTCTTGGACAGGCTCTTCCCATGTGGTATCAAAATGTCCACGAGCAACCTCAGCTGTCTGGTTAGAAATATAGCAAAAGGAGCGTTCCTCCCCTCTTCCTCAAGATCAAGGAACTGCATCTCATTGGATCAAACTGAGGCACATGTTCCTTCCTGTACAAAGTAGTATTGGCAGGGAGTTAAAATGTACTGACAGGTGAGGTCTAGATCATGTGCCCATCCCAAAGCCATTATATCATTATTGTCATCATCATCATCTGCCACCGTTCTGGGGGTTGACGGCACCAGCTAAGCTGTTCTCACTGGGGGTCTCACAGTGTAGTTGCATCCAGATGGTGGCTAAGCTGGACTCATCTTGAAGGCTTCCTCCTCACATACCTGCAAGGGAAGATAGCTTGGACGCTGGGGCTTCATGGGCATCTCTTTCCATCTCTATGTATTCTTTCCTCATAACCTCTCTAGCATGGTGGCTTCAGGGTGAAATAAATTTTCATCAGAAAATAGCCAAGGTTGTATATTATCTATGGCTACTACATGCTACAATCGCAGAGCTATGTAGTTGTGACAGAGGCCATGTGGGTGTGGCCTGTGAAGCTGAAAATATTTACAACGTGGGCCTTTGCAGAAAAAAATGCACTGACCTCTGACCCCTAGGCTCAAATGTCACAGTGGCATTTCTGCTGCATTCTATTTATTAGAAGTAAATCACAAAGGTCAGTTCATATCCAAGGGGATAATTTGTGGGTATATTCTAAAGCAGGGGTCCCTAACCCCCAGGCCATGGACCAGTACCAATCTGTGGCCTGTTAGGAACTGGGCCACACAGCAGGAGGCAAGTGAGCATTACCGCCTGAACTCTACCTCCTGTAGGATCAGCAGGACATTAGATTTTCATAGAACCATGAACCCTATTGTGAACTGCACATTCAAGGGATCTAAGTTGCACATGTCTTATGATAATCTAATACTTGATGATCTAAGGTGGAACAGTTTCATCCCAAAACCATCCCCCACCCCCAGCCCATCTATGGAAATACTGCTTTCCATGGAACCGGTCCCTGGTGCCCAAAAGGCTGGGGAGTGCTGTTATAAACCACCACAGAGGTGGAGTCACCTAATATATGTGCACTGTGAGGAAAAGGAAAGTGCTGTTGGCTACAGAAGGTGCAAAGATGTTGAAAAGACCAAAACAGGAAAACCACTCTAGGTGAGATAGTGTGTTTTTAGTTCTCTGAGCAGGTTAACTGAGTTCAGTTACGGAGGTGCATTTTTTCTCCAAGCAAGCCAGCACCATTTTCCATACCAGGAAGGTAACAGCAGAAATTGCTCCCCTCCAGAATTATCCCTATTGCTCAGGGGCACTTATGTTAAAAGTCATTATGACAGCTTTTACAATGCTCTAATTGAGCTGCTTGGGCACAGAAGAATTGCTTCTTGCTAAAGGAAAATAGCTGGGAGAATTACAAAAATGGCATATCAGAAAAAATGCAACATACTCTCAGGCTTTTGAAATGTCAGACTTCTGGGCACCAATTTATCTGACTTACATTACAGGGCTACAAACAGTCAGCAACTCTTATTTGGTCATTTTTCACAATAAAAATACATTTCTAAGTGCTATTTTAGCTCAATAATGATTGTGCAGATCTACTTATTTTTCATTTATATGTGTGTATGTTGGGAGGAGGGGGTGGTTCCCTAAGTAATACCTTGCCCTTGGCAATGTTTGGCAACAAAGGAGAATGTATAATATTAATCAAATTGGACCACTTGCTTAGTGGAAGATTGTAATCTGGATTTTAACAAAATGCAAAGCATTCAAAATCTACATGGAAAATTAAGCAGTCACTGAGTTGTTCCTACAGGAATATGTCACTGACATCATTTCTTCAGCTCCAGCATAATGGAGGAAGCTGAAGGCCATTGTTATAATCAGGAAGAGATTCATTGTGATTGTATGATTCCCAGAGAGGCAGCTGAAATGTGGGTTGGAAATGCGGAGGAGAGGGGTGGGAGCGGGAAGCAACCAATCCAGGAGAATAGCAGGCTCCTTTTGACTGGCCATACTTCTCACGTTAGTAGATGCATAGCATCTTAACAGCGAAATACTGGCCAGCAAGGACATTATGGAACACAGGCTAGATGTTGATGGAAATGATTTTTTCACTTATATTTCAAGTGTTCAAGTGGAGAGGAGATTATTTTTAAGGGGCAGGGAGGCGGCCTTTACTCTGCAAGCTCATCACCTAATGAGAGCGTTGGGCACATGCACAACTTATTATAATGTAAGGCGTAATGTAAAGAGGACCCATCACAGAGTAGGAATTTAACAAATACAGATGGGTGAGAGCTAACATTTATTTAGGGTTTGTACATAACAGACAATATGGTAAATGATTTACATATGTTCAACCCTCACAGTCGATTTATTAATTGTATAATATTAGTTACTTATTTTAGATGCAAGGAAATTAAGGCTTCATAAAGCCAAATAACTTGATAAAAGTTACTCAGTTTTGTTTTGGAATCTGACTTTTGAACTAAGAAAATCTGGTTCCAGAGCTTGCCTTCTTAATTACTATGTATTACAGCCAATGAATGGGTGGGTGGATGGATGAAAGGATCAAAGGATGGATGAATAGATGGATGGAAAGAGAGATGATATAACCAAAATGTTGTGAAAATGTAGGGGAAGGAGTAAGTAAATCTGACTAGCTATTGGATAAGGTGAAATAGAAAAGGTTACATTTGACCTAAGTCTTGGATAGGATACATGTGTCCAAGCAGAGGAGCTGGAGATGGACTTCTCAACCTGGCAGTAGAGTCTGAGCAAAGACACCTGACACCCAAGTCTCCATTAATCTAAAGGGTGACAGGTAGTCCTGCAGGACTGGACACAGGGCAACCAGGGCAGTATCCCAGAGAAGAGGCTCTGAGTGATATAACACGGTGAAGGAATGTCATGTTAACAAAGATAGGCTTCCTTCTGTAGGCAGTAGAAAGCCTTAGAAGATTTTTTTAAATGGTGGATAACATTTATTGAAGACTTAATTTATGCTAGCTACAAAGTGTTAAAATTCTCACAAGAACTTTATTGAGCCAGGTGATGTGAATCATTTGCCCAAAGTCATATAATCCGGAACTGTTTGAATCATAATTTGAACCCAGGTAGCCCTCCAGAGTGACAGAGCTAAACAGAGCAAGAGAACAGCATGATTTATCTGTGTTTAAAGAGCCTAGTCAAAGCAGCAGTGTGCATAAGTATAAAACGAAAGATAAAGAAACTGATTAGAAGGCTATTTATGTTCAGACAAAAGAGGTTGAGGAAATGAGCTAAGGCAGCATTCTCAACATTGATGCTACTGACATTTTGGGCTGCATAATTCTTTGCTGCAGGGGCTGTCCTGTACATTGTAGGGTACTTAGCAATATCCTTGCTCCCTATCCAGTAGATACTAGTAACATCTGCCTTCAAGTTGTGACAAACAAAAATGTCTCCAGGCATCACCAAATGTCCCCAGGAGGGCAAACTGGCCCTGGTTGAGAACCAGTGAGTTAAGGTACTGATGGGAGATTGGAGAACAGGAGATATTTTACCAATAGGATAAATAGGACCAAATGATCAAAGGGTGAAAGGGCCAAAGACTTGTCCAGATGTATACCATAGCCATGGAAGGCAGTAATATGCCCAGAGGTTCATAAGTCTAGTTTCAGCAAACCTGGACCTGAGGGTCTAGATTCAGCAAACCTGGGTTGAAAATTCAGCTCTCAAACCTGCCATTATGTGAATTTGAGCAAATTTGTCACACTCTCTAGTTCATAAAAGGAAGATCCTAATGGCATCTACTTCAAAAGTTGTAGAGATTAAACCTGTACTTTATGAGTAAGTGCTTAGAAGAGTTTCTATGATTTAGTGAGTGTTCAATAAATGTCACTACTGGCCAGTAAAGGAAATACAGGGGAGCTTTCTTCAACTCTAGTTTTTGAAGCTCGTGGTTTTAAAGTTTATTCGTAAGTGGGCATGGTAAACTTTATAAAAAATTTTTCATTTGATAGGATATTTTTCAACTCATTAAAGTAAAACTGACAAAAAGAGTATATAGCTGAATATTTGGTCTGATACTAATATAGTTTGGCTCTGGGTCCCCACCCAAATCTCATTTTGAATTGTAATCCCCACATGTGGAGGAAAGGACCTAATGGGAAGTAGTTGGATCATGGAGGCAGTTTCCCCCAAGCTTTTCTCATGATAGTGAGTGAGTTCCCATGAGATCTGATGATTTAAAAGTGTTTGGCAGTTCCCCCCTCACTCTCTCTCTCTTCTGCTGCCATGGAAGATATGCCTTGCTTCCCCTCTGCTTTCCACCGTGATTGTAAGTTTCCTGAGGCCTCCCCAGCCATGTGGAACTGTGAATCAATTAAACCTCCTTTCTTTATAAATTGCTCAGTCTCAGTTAGTTTGTTATAGCAATGTGAAAATGAACTAATACAGATACCAATTGTGAGTGTCTGGTGTGTATGTGTGTGTGTGTGTGTGTGTTTCTAAAAATACCTGTGTGTATGTGTGTGTGTGTGTATATATATATATTAGATTATTGGAATCACACAAAAGACTAATAACATTATTTCTGATTGGTAAGATTATGGGTAAACTTAGTTTCCTTGTCTATTTTTCTATTCTCTTTTATATTTTTCTAAAATGAGTATTACTTTCATAAATACAGGACGAAAGCAAAGGTTCTCAAGTGTCTTTCTTTAAGATATATTAGTTAATATCCCACTATGTGCTAGGAAGTATGCTACAAACTAAGAGTACAATAAGGAAACACCCACCCTCCACACACACATATCCACACACACATATCTACACACAGAGCAACAACAAAAGCAACAAAACCACAATAAACCATGTGTACATAACAGAAAATTAGAGGTTGAAAAATCAGGTTCAAATTTAATACAGATACTCTAAAAGCAAGGAATCTGGCTGGTTTTGGTGGTGCCATCCTAATTAATCATGCATATAAGTCTGGCAGAATATTCAAAGAATTTTCTAATTCTACTTTGCAAATGGTTCAGTAGAAAACACCATCATCTTCTCATTTTTAGGATTTTGCTTCTCTCATTCAGTAATTTTTATCCCAAAGGAAAAATCATACAATTTTGTAATGTCCCAATCAACCTTGAGTCTGATTAGTAAGGATAGCTCACCTGAAAACTATAATTTTCCACAGGGAGACTTATTTCTGTAACAAAGGCTCTCCTTAACAATGGAAAACAAGAGGTTTTCCATTTCAAAATAAAAATCTTTGCCTCCATGCACATTTAGGAAAATTTAAATAGTATGTATTTTTATAAGCTCCCATAGACTCATGAAAACAGTAAGTTGAGCCTCAGGAAAATTCTCCAACATCCTGACTGTGTTTAAACAAGAAAGAAGTGACCACGTGGGACTTGCTCCAACACTGTGATTCTGACATAAAGGTATCACTCTCAGTTTCAACTGGTGTCTCCGTGTAGAGTGTAATGGCAATGATCAACCATGGATGCTCACTCTACCCTCTGTATCTTCTAAAATTAAGTACACACTGAAACGATGCAAAGTATGCAGCTGATAGAATAGGCATTCTGTGTGTGCCCCTTGTCATTCCTTCTCACTGCTATATTTCTAGAATTAGGTTTCATGTTCTGTCATCTTAAATATTTTAATACTTTACTGATCTCCAACATGTTTAGCCATAGGAGGATAGCAGTAAAATAAAATTTTATAGCCAACAAAGTCCTTTATACCTAAAGTTTATTGCACATTTTATATTTTGTTTAACAACACATTGTTCCTGGAGACTCTGAAATACACACGGATTCCTCAAATTGCAGTATGGTCATGTTTTTTTTCCTTATTGAAGGTTGATTTCGTTGTCAAGGTAGAAATAATTACTGATAATTGGCTAGGGTGGCTGAAATTCTACTAGGAAGGCACTTATTTCTTCGAAAGTGTGGAGGCAACCTTAAAGTTCTTCTGTGTTAGGAGAATACCCTCACTTGAATGTTAGCTTGCGAAATATATTCATTCTCCATTCAAAGTAACCATTTTCCAAGAACTTCCCAATTTTCATCAATATAGTCAGGATTTAATTCCATTTCAACCAACAAATCAGGGAAGTCAATTGATGAAATAGGAAGGAGCCCAATGGATCTTCATATAGATGATGTTGCTTGGCTAGAGTTTGTAAAGATATTGTTTCATAGTACTGACCAAGTTATTGTTTTCTGTAATGATGATTTTTAAGAATAATGAGCACCACCCTTTTATTGCTCTTTTGTTTAGAAAGTTGCCATGGTGGCACCGAATTGATGGAAAATTTTTAACCTGGTATAAGACATTAAAGTAGTTGCCATTTTTCACAGATTGAGATGAAAAAATCATCTTGCTACATTTTTTGCTATAGGGGTAAGAAATAAACAACTACAAAATTCTAGCTTTTTCTATAAGGTAAGTTGCAGAGAGAACTGGCATCCTAGAAGAGTGTAATGGAATGGAAACACCATCATACTGGATTGAATTTGCAGCACCTGTGCAGTTATCCAGATGGCAAATGATTCAGTTGCTCCACCAATGAAAACTAAATGAATAATAACATAATTAGATTTGATTTCTGAGGTCCTTTCCAGCTCAAATTTTCTATAGGTCTAAACAAAATACATTAACCTGATTTCATCCCAACTATACTATTGTCAAAGAGTCACTGGACCCCATTCATACCTTCTACTAAGATTTATTACACAACCAACATTCACCAAGACCTCAATATCCTGCGTTTATCTTCAACATTAACATTTCTTCACAGGATATATTTCAGGATATTCTTGTGAGAAAGGGTTAAAAAGAACACCAACTGCCGTACAGAAATAAATCACTGATCTTCTTGGTCTTACTGAGCTCTTGACCTATTTTCTTGCCTGAATTGTCAGAAAAGAAATTCAAAAGCCTTTAACCCTCCTCATACTTAGAAATAGAATCTAAAAATATACAGTTCACATAGAAGTTTCTCATCACCTCTTATTATCTCCAAGGATGAGATCACTGAGTCTTAGAATGGGAGTGGTGTTAGAGGGGTCACCGTTTCTGGATGCTGACCTCAGATCTACAAAACTCTTAGGCCATTGCTGTCAGATACTGAGTTACTGAGTCTTCTATTAGGCCATGTTAAGAACCGAAAGGTATCAAAAAGAGCGGAATTTAGCTCTTGGAATTTAGCTCTTTTTAATGACTTCTTTCCCCTGATATTCTTGTGGTCAGGAATTTCATTCAATTGTCTACCTTCTTTGGGTTCAATATAAATGTATTTTGCCTCCAGTCTGTCTTCTACTGAGATGGAAATAATGTCTCACATGTCTCTTTGAACATCCCTTCTTACTCTTGAATACAGTTGTTAAGGTGTCCTTCAGCTATCATTACTGTAAGCCCTGTATATTTTGCAATAAACATAATTAAAAACTGCTCTAGGGTCTTCTTAAAGTAATGTGAATTTTTTCCCTTTTTACGCCTGGCATGGGTGATGTTAAAGCAAGTAGCACTGGGATAGAAAGGTAGAAGAGATGTCAAAAGATACCCTCCATCCTTAATGCTCCTTTGATGGAAGTGACAGCCTTATTTGTTTTGTTAACTACTGCATAATTAAAAGTCAATATTCAAGATCATAATAAAAATCTGTATAACTACTCATGTTGTGAGTCTGCGGTTTGGAAGGAGAATCCATTAAAACACAGCCATGTATAATTCACAAGAAATCAGCAATAAAATGTTTGCTCTCAACGTTATCTGCCAAATGGTCTGTATATTACCAGTATAAATCCATATTACTTGGAGCCTGTAGATAAACATCCATAGGCAAAGTTCACATTGAGGTTATCTGCCTCCTGCTCTGAACTGGGGAGTGCGATTTAGAGGAGATAAATTGTAGTTTACTTCTCCAAGTCTCAAGTATGTCGTGCAGAAATGAGTTTAGTTCCTGAGAGGATATCTGTCATATCCAAATAGGAAAGCATGCAATTACAGGGTTGTACCCATTTCAAAAGGAATATAGCTTTTGTCCTCACTGGGAATCAAAAGGAAAATTCTTAACAATTAAAAGTCCTGGATGCACCTTCTGTTCACATAAAAAAGAGAGATTTAATGGCTTATAAAATGCTGATTCACTGGCGGTATGGTGATATTTTAAGTCACTGGTGAATTCACGGCTCATGTATGTGGAACTGTTTATGTGGCTATACTTTGAGTTTTGAAGGCATTAATTTTTATCAGCTTTTTAATATATTGGAAACAAATCTAATAGTAATAGTGTGGGGCACTGAAGCACCCAGAAAGAGAAGTTTAAGACTATGTCTCCCTAACAAGCCCAAGATGTTTTAGAAGAGAATAAAAGTTGTTGGGCTGATGCTCTCTTATTAGATGAGGTACCTTCATTTCTTCATCCATTCCACAAATACTCATTAGGTGCCTCCTAGGTTTTAGAAACACAAAAATGAACAAGACAAGGACATTTTTTTCAAGAAACTTGCATCGTCTGGGGACATCTGGGAATCAGGGAAGAAAGGCTTCTCAGAGATGCAGGGATTAAGGGGTGACCTGAAAGACAAATGGGAGTTACCACTCCCTGCCTTTCAATGGCCAGAACCTGCTGCTAGTCAGGAGCCCAGCAGGTTTGCCCAGAGGCACTAGGCAGCTATTAACCAATACTAGTCAGTGCCCTGGATGTGAATGTCCATCTTCCTTACCTTAGCTTGGGATAACTCTGAGATGAAATTACACTCAAATTCCCTTAGGGACTCAAGCTGAAGCCGTCCCTTTATGGGCCTTCTCCTGGGATCAAGATAGCACTCTTGGCTGGGCTACTCGGGAGGCTGAGACAGGAGGATCGCTTGAGCTCAGGAGTTTGAGACTAGCCTGGGAAACATAGAAAGATGGAAACATAGCAAAATAAAATAAATTTTAAAATTGTACAAAAAAAGAGAGAGAGAGAAAAGAAAGACCACACATTTGCTCAGCTTCCCCCTCCGCCTGTCCTGCTTCTTCCAGGCTCTCACCGGCCTCCCTGGAGCACTTCCCCAAAAAAATCACCTGCAAGTAAATACACCTTTCAGGGAACCCAACTTCAGACACTTTCAAAGGATCTAAAGTTAATTTGGCTAGAACTTGAGGTGCAAGATGGAGAAAAAGTGAGAGATGGATAAAGAATATTTTATTTTTGTCTGTTTGTTCTGGCTGGCAAGTGATCCTAGGGCCAGCTTCATGGCTGTGCGACCTGCACAGTCACACGGGGCCCTGCGCACAGAAGCACACTGCACTTGCTTTAATGCTCTGCTGTTGCTGCCTTGAAAGTCTTGGTTTCTGAACATGGACCCTGTGTTTTCATTTTGCACTGAGCCTTGCAAGTCTAGCCTTGACAAAAAGGCAGTTTCCCAGCCTTTAAACTGTTAAAATCCTTTAAAAATAAAAAATTAAAAAAAAAGATTTTTCTATTTATTTATTTATTTTTTTGAGACAGAGTCTCGCTCTGTCGCCCGGGCTGGAGTGCAGTGGCCGGATCTCAGCTCACTGCAAGCTCCGCCTCCCGGGTTCACGCCATTCTCCGGCCTCAGCCTCCCGAGTAGCTGGGACTACAGACGCCCGCCACCTCACCCGGCTAGTTTTTTTTTTTTTTTGTATTTCTTAATAGAGACGGGGTTTCACCATGTTAGCCAGGATGGTCTCGATCTCCTGACCTCGTGATCCGCCCGTCTCGGCCTCCCAAAGTGCTGGGATTACAGGCTTGAGCCACCGCGCCCGGCCAAGATTTTTCTAAATAAAATATTTGAATTAGTGATTCTCAGGGTGGTGACTAAATTTTCATTTTCCCCTCACCTATTCATTTAGGGCCATTTGTACTTCACAGAAGGCCTGTCATACTTATTGGAAGTCCTTAGAAGTCCTTATGGGGTATTTCAAATGGGCTCCCAAATAACTGTGATCTACCAGGCTCTGTGGCTATGCTGCCCTGCCAACTGGGACATCAGACTCTATCTAATTTCTCCTCTGAATGCTCTCCATGGCCACCCCACCCGTCAAGAATGCAAAGCTGTTGGTATTCAGTGGCAAAGCAAGAAGAGCACCTGTCCCTCTGCTCACAACAAAGGCCTGCAAGCAGTGCTCTTGGGCCCCAGTGTACAAAGGCATTTAAACAGTTTTTTGAGACTGTACCTGAAAATAAAGAGATACATCCAAGAGCCAGACTAGGAATAAATTAGAATATCATTCACTACACCATCCCTCCTCCTCCCTCGACAACCACAGCTTTGTGAAAGGAACATTTGCAGAGTGCCTGCTTTCCTTCTGTAAGATGAACTCCCCCTCAGGCGGTTCCTTAGACCCCCAGGCCAATTTCCCTTAGCCCCCCTCACTAGTTCACCAGAAATTCTCCAGAAATGCCCAAGACCTAATGGTCAGCAGTGCCTAGGCCCCAGCTTAGATTCCAGCCATGGTGGAAGCCACCTAAGATTCCAGTGTCTATCAAGATCTTGGCCCAAAGTATCAACAGAGAGCTCTTCAGGGTCATTTGTTGAAATTTTGGAACTAAATAGAAGGTGAAGATGACAAAGAGTGTGACATTTCAAACAAACATTTGAAATCACATTATTTATAGCATCTTGAGGTACCTCTGAATTATATCTGTCCTGGAAATAACATGATAGGATTAAAATGTAATCCCTAGCACTGCCGCCCCTTCTCCCAGAATACTGTTGTTTTCTTTATCTGCCCTCCTTTTTCTTTGGCGCTCCCATTCTGACAAGTTGTTGTGAAAAGACACACTTCTGCTTGCCCAGTTTAGAATAGTCACATGCAGGTAAACCAAGAGCTTTGGGATTAGGTGCTCAGTCCTGCCCGTTTTACCCTCATTTTTCCTGAATGGCTCTGAGCCCAGGGAATGGAAGAGCTGTCTGCTTCTGGTGTTGACATTCTCTGCAAGCTCCCAGCACTCTCCCAGTGTGCTGTTGCTCCTCTCTCCCAGCCTTCATGCACTGGATTCTGTGCTCAAGTGTGTGCGGTTGGTCTGTTGTCTCCATGTGGGCAACACGAAGCCCACTCCTGGGGAATTCAGCTTCTTCCCTATGGACAGTCTTCCTTCTTTCCTTCTGAGAGCTGCTGACCCTCTGCGTGTCTACCAAGTGGCAAATTCTGCCTGGTTCTACAGATCTGTGCACTGTGCTGTGTCCACTCCCTGGGGTGCTCTCCAACTCTTTATTCTTGGCTACCTTTTGCATCCCCTCACCCAGCCACCAGAGTCTCATAGGAACTCCTAGATGTATTCAACATCGTGCACAAGCCATACAGAAAAAGAAGAGCTGTGTCTCAGACCCCCTTTTTGCCCCTGGATGCCATCCACCATGGCGAGTTCTGCACTCATCTCATGATGGCACAGAGCTTCCTGAGAGACCTAAAGCAACTGAGGCAAGAATATGGGCCCCACCTTTGGCTAGGCCTTGATTTCTCCAAATTAACCACTAATTGCTACTTCCAGTGTTTTTTTTTTGTTTTATTTTGTTTTGTTTTGTTTTTGAGACGGAGTCTCGCTCTGTCGCCCAGAGTGCAGTGCAATGGCCGGATCTCGGCTCACTGCAAGCTCCGCCTCCCGGGTTTACGCCATTCTCCTGCCTCAGCCTCCCGAGTAGCTGGGACTACAGACGCCCACCACCTCGCCCGGCTAGATTTTTGTATTTTTTAGTAGAGACGGGGTTTCACTGTGTTAGCCAGGATGGTCTCAATCTCCTGACCTCGTGATCCGCCCGTCTCGACCTCCCAAAGTGCTGGGATTACAGGCTTGAACCACCGCGCCCGGCTACTTCCAGTGATTTACACTAGACTCTAAGATGGTGTTAGGGGAAAGGGAGGAAGAACATTCTTTGTTTTTTTGTTTTGTTTTGTTTTGTTTTTTGTTTTTTTAGACAGTCTCGCTCTGTGGCCCAGGCTAGAGTACCATAGCACAATCTCAGCTCACTGCAACCTCCGCCTCCTGGTTCAAGCAATTCTTCTGCCTCAGCCCCCTCAGTAGCTGGAACTGCAGGCACATGCCACCAAGCCTGGATAATTTTTGTATTTTTAGTAGAGACAGGGTTTCACCATGTTGGCCAGGCTGGTCTCCAACTCCTGGCCTCAAGTGATCAGCCCGTCTTGGCCTCCCAAAGTGCTGGGATTACAGGCATGAGCCACCACACCTGGCCAAGAGTGAGAACATTCTATCTCTTCTTAGTCATTTTGTCTCCTTCCCCACCTCTGTCCAGTAGCAGCAGGATTTTTTGTCCTGTCTGGCAATGCCTACTTACATCTATTTACGATAAAACCAGTTTTAGAACTCCAGGTTTTGGTATTGATATGGGAATGGAAACTCTAAAATTTATAAATCTTTATTCTATCTCAGTAAACTTGACTTTCAATACTATTATCTCTCTAGGTTGTTTTCAAAGTACTCTAAAAATCAGCATGTTAGAAAAACATGTTAGAATGCAAATTCTTGGGCCCCAGCCCAGACCCAACACTCAATCAACAATGATCTCTTTCTTCTAGATGATACTTGTCCATTCCTAACCTATGAATGCTATGGATCTCATGGGTGAGGAATCACAGAGCAACAAGATTTCCTTAAATGAAAAGTAGGCCAGGTGCGGTGGCTCACACCTGTAATCCCAACACTTTGGGAGGCTGAAGTGGGTGGGTCACCTGAGGTCAGGAGCTCAAGACCAGCCTGGTCAACATGATGAAATCCCATCTGTAATGCACCTGTAATCCCAGCTACTTGTGGGGCTGAGGCAGAATTGCTTGAACCCGGGAGGCGGAGGTTGCAGTGAGCCAAGATTGCATCATTGCACTCCAGCCTGGACAAAAAAGAGTGAAACTGCATCTCAAAATATATATATCTTTTTTATATTTAAAATACATTAACTCCTTTATACACATCCTCTCCTTAAAAAAAAAATAATAATAAATAAGCAAACAAACCAAAAACTTTGGCAAGTCTATTGTGTTTCCATTTTCACCAGGATTTTCTGTTTCTACAAATCTATGCCTCATTCTCTTTCACCACTGTCAGAAAAAATAATTATTCCCAAGTCATCTGCAGCCCTGGACTAATGCAACATTACTCAAATTAAAGAAATAATATATTGTATAGTACAGTTAATATAAAACCAACATTCTGATGATAGATCTATACACTGGGTCTCACTGAATTTATTAGACCTGTGTTAATAAATGCTCACAGTGAAGGACCCCAAAACTCAGACGGGCTTCTGAATCATTAAGAATAAAAATACAGTGAGCTATGTTGACTGTAGATTTAAGGAATGAGCGTATTATGTTATTCTCTTCAGATTTGATAGTTCATCCCCATGAATGTAGTTCAACAAAATGAATGCTGATTTAGTTATTGGTCACTCTTCAAGTTCATGTTTTTGACTCAGCAGAATGCTCCAGTCCCGGGCCAAATCTTAATTCAAATTTGGGGATTGAGGCTACCGATAGTACTAGAAGTTGGGCTCTCATACCCAAGTGAATAAAGAAAAGGTTACTAAAGCTGGAGTTCTCAGAGTGCACTGGGCTGCTACGGCAAACAGAGGGGTGCGACAGGGTATTTTAAATTTGTAAGAGTACAGCAGTACTCAAGATCTTTTGACATTGTGTGAATTACTAGGAGGTAGTTCACAGCCTAAAGATGAGCACCAGCTCCTTCTGATAACATCATACATTTACAAAGCTGGCTTTTCAGCCAATGCTGTGATAAAAAGCCAGTACCATGCAAAAATCAATGTGGAATGGGAAATAAGGGTGGCAATGTCTAATATGATGCCAAGCTTTCAGAAGTTGTGTGGTGTCCAATGGGCACACACATCATCAGTAAATACTATAGATGTTTAAGAATTAGATAAACAAAATGTTCAATTTTTGTGTATTTTGTTGTTCAAGTTTTGTGTATTTTTTCAAACAGCTACCAACTTGTTAGGACATAAATGCATTATATGTTTTAAACCATTTGGATCTAACTATTTAACAAACAAAATCATTAGGCATTTCTTTTGTCCTACAGGTACTAGGAGCCAAGAAAGTTTTTGAATCTCTGGGCCCAGGGAGTCTCCTTGTTTGCAATTATACAGAGTAAGATACTCACCAGAGAGATGAAGGCAGAGGTGGTAGGAACCAAATGCTGCCATACTTACAGACAAGGTCAAGAATGCAGGATTATGTGTCTCATAGGTCCTTTCTTGGTCCAGAGCTTATACTTCCAGCATAGCAAATGTTTCTCTCTGCCTTGTTTTATAATACATTTTTACACATCAACTTCGCCACTAGACTGTGAAATTCTGAGATCTTTCCTTGTTTCTATATTCATCCACCCAAAGCCTAGAAAGCTCTCTGAGCTCTGCCTCGGAATCATGCAGCTTTCAGATTCAGGTTGAGGCTATTCTTTCACTCTCTAATGTAGTTATACTCGCAGCCCTTGAATTCTAGGCAAGTTCAACATTTGCGATGAGGCCTCTTGCTACTTCCATGAACATTGTTGCATGTAACACTTCAAGGTTCTTTTGAGCTTGAGGCTTGAAGCCCAATGACCCAGTTGGCTTCACCTTTTAGAGTCCTATGCCTGTGTCTGCTCAGTGAATAAATGGATGGATACATAAATGGATGAATTCTTACCGAAAGATTAAGCTGTGTTATAACAACACTACTATCAGTCTTGAAAGTCACAAAACCAAAGGCAGCAGACAGGAATGACCAATATAAACACTGCTTTTCTGCATGCCAAGGAAAGGAAATGGAATCTGTTTAAGGTACACTCATCTCTAGGTCCTTTTATGGAAATAAACATGGTTAATCCAACCCCTGTATATCTAATCATATCAACTATGACTTTGCCCTGGGAAGATGCCTGGTTACTTGAATAGAGAAGGAAGACTAAGTTAATCAAAACGGTTCCATGAAATTGAAGTTCACTGATACATCTTCTAGATTTCTTAGAATTATATGCTTGCAAATCAATTGTATTCCAATGGTTCATTTGTAAATAAGTTGCACAGAACATGAATCTTTTTTCCATTAAAAAAATAGTTTTAAAATGTGGTTAAGTTTCCAGTCTAGTCCCCAAACTTATGTAGCCTGTAACTTTGCTAGAATAAAGCATATTCACAAATAGGGTTCATATTGCCTTGATGGTACAGGTTAAACAAAGTAGAAGAAACAATATTGAATAAGAGTTTCTTTTTAAAATGCATCTTGAAAACTCATGCTTTTTAATTGAAGAGGACAAGATAGATAAATACTTTTAGAAAGATTCTAAAACAGATTTTAAGAATAACTGCAACCTTGAGAATCCTACCCCTAGTTCAGAAGAGATGCCTAAACCAACAATAGCAAGGATAGCCTTGGTGTTCTTGGGATTAATTCTCTCTGACCTCATTATGTATCCACATTACAATCTTCTCTGTAGGTAGTAGATATATGTTGATTTAACCTCCTGGCATCCTTTGCTCCTTCTTCTGCTGATAGCATTTCAATTTTGGGGGGCAGGGGAAGAGAGGAATGCCTTTCTTACTTTCAGTTTATATTTAAATAGAACTGACTCCATAACAGAGGTCAAGAAGTCAGAAATTTAGAGGATTCCAGCCCTTGGCTTCATTGATTGGTCAAGAGATGAGCATATAACACTAGCAGTTCCAGTCACAGTCAATGTGCATGACTTTTAGTGGAACTATTGGGAAAAATATCTTAATTCCCCAAGGGTCTCTAATTTTGTAAGATGCAAACCTTGTGCTGCTTACATTTTTTTAAAGACAAGCCTACTTGGAAATTAAACCAACACAGGATGGCAAAGTCAAGCAACGTAAAAAATGAATTCCTGCCTTCAACTTTTTAGCACCTGGATCCATCTGTGCCTCAAGCTTGTTTCGTAAGTACATGAGCCAAAAATTTTCCCTTTATGTTTCAGGATTTTTTATTGTCTCTCCATCACTTTCAACCAAAATAAAAGACTTCATTTGTTTTACAACAAATATCAACTAATAGTATATGTTTTCACCTTTTTCTATGAGAATACCAAGGAGAACCTACTCAACTCCTCTTCCCAGGTGAATTCACCAGGTGGGTTGTATTCCAGAAATGTCAAAAAGGATTCACACTAGAGGACACTGGCTATTTACCAAACTTCACTTGTCTGTGCATGGCTTTTTTGCTCTTGATTTGGGTTTATTCCTGCCATTAATCACCCATTGTTAGTGGTGTTTTATTTTTCCCTTCCTTGCCCCCAGGGAGATTATAGAAATATAGCAAAGAGAGAAAGAGAGAGTTACAGAAATGTAACAAAGACAGGAATAATTTTTTTTGTTAGAGAACCAGAGATCTTATTCTCTCTTTCCACTATTAATATACATATTTTAGCAAAATCACTTTTTGATTTTCTCCAGGTCTTTGCCTCATACTTGTATAAGAAGTAACTATGATTTTGAGATTTTTGAAGCATTTGGAAGAGAAAGAGTTGCGGACCGCGATTAAATTAAAGGCACAAGCACCAATAAGAAAGGGATTCCCTAAGATGTAACTGAACTGAGAACAGTGAAAGACAGGAAAACTGAGCATGCCCTGGACACAATATCAGTGAATGGAAAAGGCGGTGGTTGGAAGGAGATGCTGAATCAGATGACTCTCTGTCAGAGCCTGCCCACTGTATCATCAGCCCCAGGCAGGGGCTTGTACATCCAGCATCCACAGGTTCCTAAGGAGGTGTCCATTGACTGAAAACTGTAATCTTCATTTTCATGAACATACCCAGGAAGGCTATGCTTAATAATCTGGTCATTTATAAGACTATGATAGGAAAATCCAGATGAGGCAACACTTAAGTTTTTATAACAAGGAGGTCGTTGGGGAAGGGGTACATGTTTTGACAGAAGGGGATTTTTTCCTCTGAAAATGAACATAACCCTAGTTAAAATGAGCAAGAATTTTCAACCTATTGGAGTAATTAGTTGACATTTGCCTATAAAATAAACCAATTTTAGAGTGCTAATTTCTGCTTTTTCTACAGCTTTTTAAAAACCCCAGAAAAGTTTTAATTCCAAATGGAATGGGTTGCTGGTAGTATGTTAACAAGCTACTCAGTATATAAAACTATATAATATGCAGAGATATAAATGCAGAAATATAAAGTCAGCACTGAATTGTATGTATAACATATTTGTCAACATGCTTCATTAGGGAGACTTAACAATGTTAACCTATTGCCACAGGGTATTTGACATGTGGCCTAGGGTGCTCTCTTGGTTCAGGTGATGTGCATGCAAAAAGAAAAAACTGTTTGTGTCAAATCTAGAAAAGCCAAAATCCACACTGGAATAAATTTAAATCATGAGCAGTTAAATGATAGAATTCAGGGGACTTCCACATCAGGGAAGATGTAGACATACTTCTTCCTATTCCACCTGCTAAGTAGAACTACAAACCCTGGGCATTATATAGAAAACAAACATTAGGAGACTCTGAAAGGTAGAGAGAAGACAGATGAGCTAGGTAACTTAACCGCCAAATAACAACATAGTGGAAAGTTCCCTGGGTTTGTTTAGTTTGGGGTTTTTGGTCTTTGCTTTTTCACTTCACATATTTCAAACTTGCCACTGAAGAAGCCGGAAATCCAGAAATGCTAATAGGCACAGACAAAAGTATCCCCACAAATTCTGCTCTTCAGCTAAAGGCTAGCAAACGGGCTGCCCAGCAAGGGGAAAGCTTTTAGAAAATAACTGGTCTACTCCAGCCACATACCACAGAAATAACTGTGGCCCCTTCCTGAGCCATAGCAACCAAGGCTAACTGAGGAGCCCAGGCTTCTCTCCTGAGAGGCTGTTTAACAAAGCACAACAAAGCACTCTGCTGTGAAGGAAGGAAGAGCTAAAAGGCAAGACTTGTATCCCACAGGGCGGTAAAGGCCCTCACCCTTTCATAATATAAGGCCACTGGGGAGCTAGAACTCTCGCTTTGCCCACTAGCATCAGAGGAAGCCAGCTAAAACAGAAAGTGTACATAACATCCAGAGTCTTCAGAACATAAAACTTTCAGAACAAAATGCCCATATTTCAATAAAAAAATGCATCATATGAAGAACTGGTGAAATATCTCAAATTGAATTTAAAAAATGAATAGCTGCCAACACGAAACTTGACATAGACGTTAGAATTAACTGACAAACACTTTTAAAGCAGCCTCCACAAAAATGCTTTAACAAGCAATTAAGAACACTATTAAAACAAATGAAAAAACATCATTTCAGCAAAGAAATAGAAGGTATCTCCAAAGAAATAGAAAATACAAAGAACAGCAATATGTAAATTATAGATTTGAAAAATATATTAACCAAAATTAAAAAACCTCAATGCATGGGCTCAAAATTAGAATGGGTAGGACAGATGAAAGAACAGTCAACTGGAAGATAAAGCAATAGTAATCACCCAATCTAAATAAAATAAAATAGATTTTAAAAATAAATAAATAGAGCTTCAGGAGGCCATGGGACTATAACCAAAGAGTCAACCTTCACGTCATTGGCGTCCCAAGAGGAGAGGAGAAAGAGGGCAGAGCTGAAAAAGCGTCTGAAGAAATAATGACCAAAAACTTCCTAATTAGGCAAAAGACGTAAACCTACAGAATCAAGGTGAGTATCAAACCACAAACAAGGTAAACTCAGAAAAATTTACACCAAGTATATTAGTCTACTCAGGCTGCCATTACAGAATATCATGGACTAGATGGCTTAACCAACAGAAACTTATTTTCTTACAGTCCGGATGCTAAAGGAAAGGAAAATAAATCTTGGAGCCCCAAAATCACTAAGCCAAAGGGAAAAGTCAAGCTGGGAACTGCTTAGGGCAAACCTGCCTCCCCTTCTATTCTAAGTCACGCCACTGTTCACTGAGATAAATGCATATCTAATTGCCTCCTTTGGAGAGGCGAATCAGAAACTCAAAATAATGCAACCATTTGTCTCTTATCTACCTATGGCCTGGAAGCCCCCTCCCCACTTCTAGTCTTCCCACCTTTGCTTCGAGATGTCCCACCTTTCCAGACTGAACCAGTGCTCATCTTGTTTGTGTTGATTGACGTCATAGGTCTCCCTAGAATGTATAAAACCAGACGGTGCTCTGACCTCTTTGGCACATGTCACCAGGACCTCCTGAGCTGTGTCACCAGTGTGCATCCTCGACCTTGGCAAAATGAATTTTCTAAATTCACTGAGAGCTGTCTCGTATTTTCGGGGTTCACAAGTCCGCGATCAATGAGCTGGCAGGGTAGGTTCCTGGTGAGGCCTTTCTTCCTGGTTTGCAGATGACTACCTTCTCGCTGTGTCCTCACATGGCCTTTCCTCTACATCCACAGAGAGAGAAAAAGGGAGAACGATCTGGTGTTTCTTCCCTTTCTTGAAAGGACACTGGTTCTATAGTATTGGGGCCCCACTCTTATGAGCTCATTTAGCAGCCTTAATTATCTCCCTTAAAGGTCCTATCTCCAAATTCAATCACATTGGGGGATTTGGGCTTCAATATATGGATTTGATGGGGAGGAGCAGCGGTAGTGGAAATAATTCAGTCTAAAATACCAAGAAACTTCATAGGCATACTTCTGAAAACTAAAAGACAAAGAAAATACCTTGAAAGCGGCAAAAAAAAAAAAAAAGAAAGAAAAAATGACACCTATAATACAAAAACAATCCAAATGACAGTGGCGTTCTCATCAGCAACAATGGAGGCCAAAAGGAATTCTCACAATATCTTTTAAGTGTTGAAAAAAAGAAGTGCCAAACCAGGACTTTATCTCCAGAGAAAATGTCCTCCATAAATAAAGGGGAAATTAAGACATTTCTTAGATAAAAGAAAACTAAAAGAATTTGCCTCTAGCGCTACCCTGGAAAAAAGATTAAAGGATATCCTCTAAACAGAAAGGAAATGACAAAAGCAGGAACTGTAAAATATCAAGCAGAAAGAAAGAGTATGGCAAAAAAAAACACAGATAAATAAATAGACTTTCCTTCTCCTCTCCAATTTTCTCGTTTACGTTTGATGAGTGCAACAAAAATGAAAACATTATCTGATGTGATAGTAAATGTGTGCACAGAAAATATTTAAAACAATTATAAAAAAGAAAGGGTAAAGAAACTTGGCTGGGAGCAGTGGCTCAAGCCTTAATCCCAATAGTTTTGGGAGGCCAACATGGGAGGATCACTTGAGCCTAGGAGTTTGAGATCAGCCTGGGCAACATAGGAAGACTCTGTCTCTAAAAAAATAAAAATAAAAAAGAAAGACAAATTTTCTATAATTTATTCAACCTGCTAAAATGACATCAATAGGCTATAAAACACTACACAAAGTGATACCTTCAAAAACACTATAGATAGGCCAGGCGCAGTGGCTCACGCCTGTAATCTCAGCACTTTGGGAGGCCAAGGTGGGTGGATCACTTGAGGTCAGGAGTTCAAGACCAGCCTGGTCAACATGGTGAAACCCCGTCTCTACTGAAAATACAAAAAAATTAGCTGGGTGTGGTGGTGCATGCCTGTAATCCCAGCTACTCAGGAGGCTGAGGCTCAAGAATCACTTGAACCCAGGAGGCAGAGGTTGCAGTGAGCTGAGATTGTGCCACTCCACTCCAGCCTGAGTGACAGAGTGAGACTCTGACTCAAAAAATAAAAAGATACACTATAGCTAAACCAAATTCTAGAAAATGAAATCTAGAAAATGTTCAAGCAGCCCACAGGATGACAGAAAGAAAAACAAACCAGAGAAACAAAATGAAAACAGCAAAATCAGACAGAATAAATGGAAAACAGAAAATAAAATGGCAGGCTTAAGCCCTAACACATCAACAATTTCATTAAATGTAAATGGCCTAAATACAGCAAATAAAGGAATAGAATCCATACTATCTACAAAACATTTGCATTAAATATATCAATATAAGTAGGTTAAAGTAAAAATATGGAAAAAGATATATCATGGAAGCATTAATCAAAAGAAATGTATTCACAAAAATGAAGTTGGACACTAACTCACACCTTATATTAAAAAAAGAAAACTCTAAATGGATCAAGATGTAAACATGAGAGCTAAAACTATAAAACTCTTAAAAGAAAACATAGGTGAAAATCTTCATGACCTTAAATTAGGCAATATTTAACATTTAGATATGACAGCAATGAAACAAAAAATTAGGTAAGTTTGAATACATAAAAATTGGAAATTATTGTACTCCGAAGGACAGTACCAAGAAAGTGAAAAGACAACCCACAGAATGGAAGAAAATATTTGCAAATCATACATCTGATAAAGGTCTAATATCCAGAGTATATAAACAACTCATAAATTAATAATATAAAGACATCACTAATTTAAAAATGGGCAAAAGTGCTAAATAGAAATTTATGCAAATAACCAATATGTACATGAAAAGACGCTCGAGAAATGAAAATCAAAGCCACAATAAGGTACCACTTCATACCCACTAGGAAAGCGTGAATCAAAAGGACTGACAATAAAAAGTATTGGCAGGATGTGAAGAAATTGGAATCCTAATACTTTGAAAGGTAAAATGGTGTGGTCACTTAAAAAAAAAGTTTAGGCCAGGCGTGGTGACTCACACCTATAATCCCAGCACTTTGGGAGGCTAAGGTGGGCGGATCACAAGGTCAGGAGTTTGAGACCAGCCTGGCCAATGTGGTGAAACCCCATTCCTACTAGAAAAATACAAAAATTAGCTGGGCGTGGTGGTGGGTGCCTGTAATCCCAGCTACTGGGGAGGCTGAGGCAGGAGAATGGCTTCAACCCAGGAGACCCAGGAGGCAGAGGTGCAGTGAGCTGAGATTGTGCTACTGCATTCCAGTCTGGGTGACAGAGCAAGACTCTGTCTGAAAAAAAAAAAAAAAAAAAAAGAAGAAGTTTAACACTTTCTCAAGCAATTAAACGGATACCCAGCAATTCCACACCTGGGTATATATCCAAAAGAATTAAAAACCTATCTCTATACCCAAATGTTCATAACAACATTATTAAAAAGAGCTAAAAAGTAGAACCAATCCAAATGTTCATCAACTGGTGAATTAACAAGCAAAAGGTGCTGTATTCATACAATGGAATATTATTCAATCATAACAAGGAAGGAAGTATAAATTTATGCAAATTACATAAAAGAGTCTTGAAAACATTGTACTAAGTGAAAGAAGCCAGACACAGAAGGATACTGTTGTATAATTCCACCTACATGAAATATCTATAATAAGCAAACCACAGAGGAAAAAAACAAATTAGTGGCTGCCAGGGGCTAGAGAAATGAGTAAATGGGAAATGACTAATAGTGGACATGATATTTTGAAGAGAAATGATGAAAACATCATGGAATTAGAGAGTGGTCATTGTTGCATAACTTTGTAAATATATTAAAACTATTGAACTGCATACTTTTAAAAAAGGAATTTTATGATATATGAATTGTATCTCAAATGTTTAAAGAATGCAGGAGTCACTGCATTATATCATATAACATAGACATCAGCACACAAAAAAAATTACCAAAGACAAAGAAGGACATTATATAATGACAAAAGTGTCAATGTGCCAAATGATAGCAATCCTAAATAGGTATATACCAAACAAAATTGCAAAATATGAGATGCAAAAACTAATAGGAATGAAAGGGCAAACAGACAAATCCACAATTACTGTTAGAAAGTTTAATACTCTTCTTCAACAGTTAGATAGGACAAATAGGTAAAAAATCAGCCAGGATATAGAACTCAACACCACCATCAACAAACAGAATCTAATCAACATTTACAGAACACTCCACCCAACAAGACCAGAATACATAATCTTTTCAAGTGTCTATAAAACATATACAAAAATGGACCATATCCTCAGTCAATAAACAAACTTCAACAAATTTAAAAAATTGAAAGCATACAGAATGTTTCCCAACCACAATGAAATCAAACTAGAAGTTGATAAGAGAAAGATAACAGGAAAATCCCTAAGCAGTTGGAAGCTAAACAACATACTTCTAAATAATCCATGTGTAAAGAGGAAGTCTCAGGGAAATTTAAAAACTACATTGAACTAAATGAAAATGAAAATACAACATATCAGAATGTGTGGGGACACAGTTAAAGACATACTGAGTGGGAAGTTTAAAGCATTAAATGCAAGCATTGGAAAGAGGAAATGTTCAAATCCCGAATCTAAGCTCCTACCTCAACAACCAAGAAAGAGCAAAATAAATACAAAGCAAACAGGAGGAAAGAAATAAGAAAGATGAAAGCAGCAATTAATGAAATTGAAAACAGGCCAACAATGGAGAAAATCAGTGAAACAAAAAGCTGGTTCTTTGAAAGGATCGATATGATTGACAAACCTTAATAAGACTGGCCAAAAAGAGAGAGAGAGAAAAAAAAGACACCAATTATCATTATCAGGAATAAAATAGGGGATATCACTACAGATCCTGCAGACATCAAAAACATAATAAGAAAACTCTATGAACAACTCTACACACGTAAATTTGACAGTTTACATAAAATGGACAAGTTCCTTAAAAAAACATAAACTTCCACCATTCACCCAATATCCAATATGAAGTAGATAATTTGAATAGCCATAAAGCTATTATGAAAATTGAATTGTAATTTTAAAACTCCAAGAAAAAGAAATCTCCAGGCCTAGATCATTACATTGGAAAATTCCAGCATATGTTTAAAGAAGAATTTACACTTAGTCTACACAAAATCTCTTCCAGAAAATAGAAGAGGAGAGAATATATCCAAATTCATTTTATGAAGCTAGTATTACCTGGATACCAAATTATGCATAATGATAAAAGTCAATCACAAAAGGTTAGTTACTATATGATTCCATTTATAGAATATTCTGAAAATGACAAAATTAGATAAATGGAAAACAAAAAATTTAATGTTTGCCAAGAGCTAAGGAGGGGGTGGAAGGGAGGTTGGCATGGCTATAAAAGGCCAACATGAAGAACACTGAATTGACAGAAATGTTGTTTTTGACTGTATCAATATCCACATTCTGGTTGTGATATTGTACTATATAGTTTTGAAATATGTTAGGTAAAGGGCATATGGTATTTCTTCCAACTGCATATGAATCTTTGATAATTGAGATAATTATAATTATCTCAAAATAAAAATTAAATTGAAAAATGCTGTTTATTAGTGTGAATGCAGCCATCTGCTAACAATACGAGTATCTGCAAAATTACGCTTAACTCTAGTTAAAAATAAAATAAAGGATAATGTGAATCTAAAATATACGTATCTATGTGTGAATTAAATCCTGAAGATTCTGAGTATATTCTCAGCGGTTTTCAACACAGATTTGAAACATCTGAATCCGTAAGTCTTCAGTCCAACATGCATTTAAAATTGTTCCAATTAAGCTTTAGACCACCCCCATCTTCCTTTGTTAAATTGTTAGAAATTAAGCCTGTTTTGTAAAAGACCTGCCATAAAAATACATGTGTATTACGTATTACACATGATTTCCCCATAATTAGAGCAACCACGACAAACCTGTTCCTTTGACACAAACCTCAAAATTATACATAATGGTAATAAGTCAAACGGGTTGATTGATGAGATCCTGCAAGGCAGAATCCCAGGGGAGTAACACACACACACACACACACACACACACACACACACACACACACACGCAGAAGGTTTCTCTATTATTCCCACTGCCTGATTGCTGGAGGCAGGGCTGGTGAGAAGCTATGTTTTTCTCCACCCCATGGTGTCTTGGTTACTAAGTATATCTCCCCTTTAACCACTGCCAAGCCTTCTTCTAACATTGAAACTGTGGTAGTAGTATTAAATAATATTGGCTAGTGTCTTCTGAGTACTTACTGTGTGCTAGACACTGTGCTAAGCATATATTTAGTATTATTAATAGTAACCCTAAGTGCCAGGTACTATTATTGTCTCTAATTTGCAAAAAGACCTGGAGGTCAGAGTGGTCAAATAACTTGCCCAAAGTCATATGGTCTGGTGGTAAAGCTGGGATTGAAACTAAGATCTGTCTAGATTCAAAGTGCAAGCCTTTAACCATTACTCCAATGGTTCTTAAATTTTGCTGCACGTTAGAACCGATCAATTTTTTAAAATCATTATGCCAGGTCACACTCCAGAAAATTAAATCAGAATGTCTGGAATAGAAGCAAATTTCAGTATTGTGTAAAAGATTCCCAGGTGATTTCAATGTACAGTTCATTTGGGAACCGTTGCACTCTTGTGTGGCCTTTTGATTAAAACTCTGACTTACCTGGGTCCAACCTTCATTCACAATGCTCTGCCTATTCCACATCCAAGGTTCTAAGTACACTCTGCCCCCTTGAATCCCCTCATCTTGAATCCAGCTTCCCAGAAAATTGGATAGATTTTCTGGATTACCCGGGAGAGTCATCTACACCAGGCTGTAGGCTAGAAAAGGCTCACTATCTTTGCCTTCTAATGATTCAGACAGAGGCCTTTGATGCTTCAGCTACAAACAGAACAATATGGGAATGCAGATATTTGGGGCCCTTGAAGGTTTTCTGAAGCCAATTTTGCAGCAGACTTAGCAACAGCCTACATGAATAGATATGAGACCCATTTGTGAGTAAAGACTATTAAAAGTTAGAAAATATAAACAGGGTGGGAAAACTATTGGCTTTGATAAATAAAGACTTTAGCAATGACTTGGAAAGACTCTCAGTGTGAATTGTGGGTTTGTTAAGCTTTCAAGTTGGCAGAAGAAACTGCAGATAAAAGGAAATAAGGCTCAGAGAATAGAAAAACCAAGGCACACAGCTTGTCAGGGGTGACGGTGAGATGAGTCTATCCTGAAGGATGTGGCTAGGGTGAGGGCAGATGAGTTAATGCATGGTAAAGTTATTTGCACAGCACCTGCTCTATGCATATTTATCTATAGATTGTCAACCAGTTTCTTTATCCCTGTTCAACAATTTCAGAGATGTTGCAAAACTGGGGCGGGGGGCAGCGGGGGGGAAGAGCAGATGAGTAACTAATGGGCACAAAAGTTGGTAGACCAGAAAAGTAAACTAGTGATGGAGGAGAGCTTATAAAATTCAGTAACCAAAAAGCAGACAATCAAAGTAGATGTGTATTGCCCACAATAAGCTGAATATATGGAAGAATATGGAAGAAATAGAATTTAGTTTCTGCTCTATGCAAAACTAAATCTAAGGCCAAAGCCAACTGGGAAATATGCAGAACCCAAAAGTGTTTTGGCTGTTCTTGTGTCTTTCTCACCCCCACCATAAACAGTTGAATTTATTAGCTTGTTGACAGTGGCTCAGAGAAACTTGATATCTTGAAATTTTCCAGGACAATGTTGGCAATCGTCCATTCACAATTGCCTCTACAAGCATGGAAGCTGTATTTCTCTGAGTTTGCCCTCCAGTTTTGCTAGCCCCAATTAGTGACCATACATCCCTTTTAAAATTTATCAGAACACCTTTGATATGTTTTTCTTTCAAATTTAAACAATGATAAAGTCTTGAAATTGTGTTTGCCTCCCAAGAACTGAATTTCCCTGGGTTGGTGATGGGAGAAGAAAACTGTTCCCTTAAGCAGAAGATACTGGGTGATGGGAAGAGCAACCACGAGCAGTAGGGAGATTCAGGACTCACTGTAACAGAGAGTCCAGAAATCCTCCTTTGAGGCCAAGGCTGGGAAATTGCATCTGACACAGATATTGGGTTTATATCTGTTCTTCTCAAGTAGACTTCAGGCCTACCATGTGCCAAAGAGACAACGCTGCAGAGAAATACTCCTTAGGTTAGAGAGTAGTTCTTTCCAAGGTCCTAATCCAGTGTGTTCCTCAGGAAAGCATTAATTCCACATCATACCCTTCAGCTGTCTCTCCATAGAGTAGTCACTATCTGCTTCAAATATGGCCAGTTTCTACACAGCAGTACGAAGAAATGTTCATAATAAACATGTGAAGCATATCTCTTAAGTTTTGATGCAAAATTAGTAAATTAACCAACATTTTGGACAATAAACCTGCATATTCTGAAATAAGTAAAAATTTCAGTAGAAAGTTTATGCATCCTGAAAACATGACGTCAACATGCATTAGTTATCTATTGCTGCATAACAAATTATCCAGAAACATAGTAAATTAAAATAACAAATACTATCATTGCTGTGAAAGGAAATTAAATCTTGGGACCCCAAACTCATGAAGCCAAAGAGAAAAGTTAAGCTGGGAACCGGATCATGCAAATCTGTCTCCCACTTTTTTTTGGTTCCTAAATAAGATGGCTACAAGATGAAAAAAGCTACACAATTCCCCCAGATTTTGTCCACAAGGAAATTCCTCGTGAGCTCCAAGATCTTTACCCCAAAGTGTTTCTGTGAAAATATCACCATGGCATTTCACATTTCATAGTGGGTGAATTTTACATTTCACCCAGTGTAAATTGACAGCTGATCTTTACAAGTGCAGTTCATTCCCCTGTCCACCTGACACAAATGCATATCTGATTGTTCCCCTGTCCCATTTTGTCCATGTTATCTTATGTAAAAATGCAGATTCCCTGCATTTCCTCTCTGCCCTATTAGTCTATGTCATCTTATGTAAAAAATGCAGATTCACTGAGCCAGACAAAGGCATGAATGCATATTTTTCCTTATCCCTCTCTTACATGAAAATTGTGTGCTTCTCAATATCCCGCCCTTTCCCCTTTAAATTTTGACCCCTTAAAATCATCTTCAGAGAAAGGCATAGACCTGTCTCTTGGATGTGCGTCCTTAACTTTGGCAAATAAATCTCCTAAAATGAATGAGACCTGTCTTATCATTTTTCTTGATTGACATTGCACAGTTTCTAAGGCTCAAGAATTCAGGCACAGTTCACCTGAGTCTCTCTCTCTGAGTCTCTTGCCTGGCTTCAGTCATCTCATCCCTTGACTGGAGAAGATCTGTGACCAAGCTCTCTCACATGGTTGTTGGCAGACCTCCTGTTCTTGGTATCTGTTGGCTGGAGACAGTTTCTTGACACATGGACCTCTCCATGGAGCTACTCACAGCCTCTTTCCCCCAGAGCAAGAGCAACATGAGGGAGAGGGAGAAAGCAGAAAAGCAGAAGTCATGCTCTTTTTTTTTTTTTTTTTCAGACAGTCTCTCTTGTTGCCAGGCTGGAGTGCAGTGGGGCGATCTCTGCTCACTGCAACCTCCGACTCCCGGGTTCAAAGGATTCTCCTGCCTCAGCCTCCTGAGTAGCTGGTATTACAGGCACCCACCACCACACCCAGCTAATTTTTGTATTTTTAGTAAAGATGATGTTTCACCATGTTGGCCGGGATGGTCTCAGTCTCCTGACCTCGTGATCCGCCCACCTCAGCCTCCCAAAGTCCTGGGATTACAGGAGTGAGCCATCGCGCCCAGCTGAAGTCATGGTTTTTTGTAACCTAATCTCAGAAGTTACAGCCTATTTTTTTTTTTTTTTGTCCTATTCTATTCATGAGAAGCCAGTAAACCCAGCCGACACTCAAAGGGAGATGATTACATAAGGACGTGAATACTAACAGGCAGAGTTCTCTGGGGGGCACCTTACAGGCGGACTGGCATCAACATAATTCCTTCTCATCATGTTAAAGAACACTGAGACCAACATCCTTTCCTGACCCCAAGTTAAACAATTCTGGGGTGGGACATACTTTCCCTACATTAAACAATACTAAGAAAAAAAAAAAAAAAACAAACTTAGAGGCTTGCTCCTGGAAGAAAAGAGCATAAACTAAGACTGTTTACTTAGCAAGACTAACATCGTGCTCACTGTGGCTGCTTTCCCACTTTTCATCTCACGGCACCCACCAGCCCAGACGTCCTCTGTCATGGACTCTGCCCCATCACATCCAGTGTCCTCTTTGGCAAGATTCACCTTAAAATTGCACAGCCCACACTCTAAACACCTATACATGTCCTCACCTAATTTCTTATTTTCATATGCTACCAAGACTTTGGTAAGGTGTGTTCTCTGTTACTGCAGTAGGTTTAACAAATTTAGTTTTGTATAACCAATAGACTTTTCAGTGGGGCTTTTGGGTTGACAATCTTGTGTAAGAAGGATTGTTTCAGTTTTCCATTACTAATAAAATCTTGACCCACTGTCCCTATAGAATGATACATTATTTTAGCCCAACTGCTCCAATAGACAAGTAAAATAAAATAGATAAATAAAATTATAAGGAACCTATTTGAGAGAATGAACTGTGGCTTGCTACACATTCAACTGTTACATTAAATAATCTTATTTAAAAGTATACATTTAATGAGATTTATGGGCAGCAAAGCATTCAAGTTAATGCCTATAGTTGCTTCATATCATTCTGCTATTTCTTACTTGCTTGTTCGTGATGGCGCTTTTGCCACACTTCCCTACTATCCCCATGAAACAAGGAAGTTGCAGAGTTGCTAAACCCTCTTTTTCCTACACAGACAAAACCTTCTCTAAATTCACCACTCACAAGATAATACTCTTTCATATCTCACAATGTTACCTTGGTGTTTCAATGTATGTAAGCTATTCTTTGATATATTTAGAATCCTTCTTTTTTACTTTTTTATGAAAAATAAAGCATTGAGCTCTCTTTTCTGTCTCCAGTGTCAAAAGCAAACACCGCTGTGATTCACAGCAAATCTCTATGGTGCTTAATTAAAATGAAAGTATTTTGTGGGGTGGGGATTTTTTTTGTCATTTTAGCTTATAAAAATTAATGGTGATATTCATGTGAAAATTATAGTTGATACTCGGAATTTTAACATGATTGTAATATCCAAATCATAAAATAATCTAACTTCCTTTGAATTGTTTCTTATTGTTAAGATTTGTTTCAGAAGATGCATCTTTACTTAAGAGCAGGTTTTCTTCTGCCTAATCTCTATCCTCACTCCAAGCTGCAGTGTTCAGTGGTAATGATGGAGAAAATATTTTTAATATGTAAGAAATACTTACATGCACTACTTATATTCTAATAATGATTAATGCTGCTAATTTGATGCTCAATTGAACTTATGAATTTTTAAATTTGGTTATTATTTAAACAGTCACATAGGCCACCATTGTAAAATAGCACCCATACAATCACTCATGGGAAATGGAGAAATGTTTGTCCGTAGATGATCAAGCATTCAGAAGAAAAAACAGGGGCATGGTGGCAGGCACCTGTAGTCCTAGCTACTCCAGAGGCAAAGGTGGGAGAATAGCTGGATCCCAGGAGTTAGAGGCTGCAATGAGCTATGATCATACCACTGCACTCCAGCCTCGGTAACTGAGTGAGACCCTGTCTCAAAAAAAGAAAAAGAAAAACATACATATCCCAATGTTTCAACTTTGAAAACTCAGGTAGACAAATGGTAACCTGGTTATTGATCTCAAAGGGGGATCTTTTGATTAAATAAGCATATGAAAAAGAAGGGTTTCACTATGTTAGTACCAAGTGAGACCTTCCTAAAATAATTTATCTTTCATTTTAGATCAAAACCATGTTCTTATAGCTCAAAATACAAATCCATTGAGACTTTGGGACCCAGCCAACCCTTTGAATAAAAAATCATTATATTTTTTCAAGTCCTAGGGTATTTTAGTCCTTGCATTCTAATGAGTAATTAGTACCACTACCAACCCATTAATCACACAAACGGCTGCTTTAATAAGTAATTTTTCTGTGAATATAGCTTAAAGATTATGATTGAAATGAAAATGTCTCTGCTTTATCAGCTTATTGATATTCTTGATGAATTAATTCTAACCCCATGTTTTCATGTATTTGGAATTGGTTTCACGAAATAAATTATGTCATTTTTCATAAATGTTTCTACACTTGCTAATGTTCAATATTCAACCTGATCAAGCATTACAATGTGAAATATTAAGAGCCAGTAAAATGTCTGATGTCAACATGTAATGAGATAAATTATTTTAAACATATTAATCTTTAGTTTCTCAGGAAATGATTACTTGTGGACTTACAAATATGCCTCAATACAGTGTGTTAGAGAGATATTAAGTGTTTACATGTAAATAATTCCTTCAGCTACAGAACCCCTTGCCCGCCAGTTTTCAGTCACCTTGGCTTTCAGCTGAGGAATTTGACAGTCAAAAGAACAGAATCAAGTTCTCAGCTTTATTCCTTTTAGGACTCAGAATCTAAAGGACAAAAACTCCTCTTTTCTCAATGACCTACTGTACTTATCTGCATCACCACCAGCACCACCACCAGCACCACCACCACCCAGAGGAGGGAAAATTTGTTTTAGCAGTGGGCAACATTCCATCAAAATTCTTTCCGGTGCCAATTTCCCAAAGGTATTTATCTGTCCACATCATAATTCTGAATCTAAAATACTAATTTTTCAATCTATTGATTTTTAAAAATTTTTTATTTGACAAAAATTGCATATATTTGTGTACAATAAGATGTTTGAAATATGTATACATTCTGGAATGGCTAAATTGAGCTAATTAACACGTGCATTACCTCACATACTTATCATTCTTTGTGGTGAGAACACTTAAAATCTATTCTTTTAGCCAGTACAATAGATCATTCGAATTCACTCCTCCTGTGATTGAAATTTTGTGGCCTTTGACAAACATCTCACCATCCAGCCCCCTGACCCCTGGCTGACCCCTGGTAACTACTATTTTACTGTCTCTTTCTGTGAGGTCAACTGTTTGGATTCCACACATGAGTGAGATTATGCAGTATTTGTCTTTCTGTGCCTGGCTTATTTTGCCTAACATGATGTCCTCCAGGTTCATCCATGTTGTCACCAGTGACAGAATTTCCCTCCTTTTTAAGACTGAATAGTGTTCCATTTTGTACATGTTTTCTTTATCCATTCATCTGTTGATGAACACTTGGGTGATTCCATATCTCAGCGATTGTGAATAGTGCTGCAGTGAACATGTGAGTACAGATATCTCTTCGACAGACTGATTTCATTTCCGTTGGATATATACCAAGTAGTGAGATTGCTGGATCATATGGTAGATCTATTTTTAATTCTTTGTGGAACCTCCATACTGTTTTTCCATAATGGCTGTACTAATTTATAATTTCAAAATTCAGGTTGGATGTGGTGGCTCACACCTATAATCCCAGCACTTTGGGAGGTCGAGGCGGATGGATCACCTAAAGTCAGGAGTTTGAGACCAGCCTGGTCAACGTGGTGGAACTCTGTCTCTACTAAAAATACAAAAATTAGCCAGGTGTGGTGGTGCATGCCTGTAGTCCCAGCTACTCAGGAGGCTGAGGCAGGAGAATCGCTTGAACCCTGGAGGCAGAGGTTACAGTAAGCCAGGATCATGCCACTGCACTCTAGCCTGGGCAAAAAAGCGAGATTCAAACTCAAGAAAAAAAAAATCATTTTCAAAAAATTCAAAGTACTAAAACCTCAAGAAAAAAAGTTAGACAATCAAAACAGTTCATGAAATAAACAGTAAAATCTTACCTGGCACACCCAGTTCCCCACTACCATGGAGGTACTCCTTGTTTATTGTTAAAGCTTTTAGACATTTAAAAAAATCCATTTTCAAATTTTATATGTATGCATATATATATATATATATACACACACACACACACACACACACACATACACATACATGTTAATTGCAGCATTCTTTTTTAGTACTAGCAAAAGATCGGAGAAAATTGTAACACCCATTACCAAGAGACTAGTAAATGTTGCATCCATATAAAAGAATTTTCTGGGGCCATAAGAGACAAGTCGGAAAATCTTATGTATAGATATGGCAAGGCCTGAAAGTTATACTGTCAAATGAAAAAAAAAAAAAAAGCAAGGCCCAGAACACTGTATATTATATGAATCCATTTTTATAAAAATTGTATCACTAAAAGAATGATTTTTAAAATCTCAAAACCTGATACCCTCCAGGGAAAAGAACGAAATGACTGGGGTAGAGGTGAGAGGGAGTCATCACAGATAAACTTTTTTACATTTTTCACTTCAATAAGAAAATAAAATATATAATAAAATTAACTTTTCAAGTACATAAACAAATTTAATTTTGAAAGCGCTTTTGAAAGTCGTACCTTGTGACTTTTTTATGTTAAGTATTAAGACACTTGACAATGTGTCTCATACATTTTTTGTTTTTCAGTACATAGGGGGCTACTGAATTATTTTTCAAAGCAGCATATTATTTCAACATAGGTAAATGAAAGTTTATTTTAAAAGTCTTCTATTTTTATGCTACATCACTGAGCAAGGGACCAGTCAATAAGCTCTCCATGGCCTAATTTAATTGAGCTCTTCTCATTTACTATTAACTCCTCCTTTGGTTTACTAGTATGTAATAAATATAAACTAACAAAAATGTTCAAACTTACTAATAGTTAAACAAACGAAAATTAAAATAACAATGAGAAAAAGCCCATTACTTGTAAAGGTGTGAATAATAGGGCACCATAATATACTACCAGTTAGAGATAAAATGGTACACTTCGAAGGGCCTTTGGTAATCTGATTGAAAACATTAAAATGTACATTTTTTTTCCATAAATTCCATGTCTATTATTTACTCTTAGCTAAGCAATTGGACAAATTAGCCAAAAAAAAATATGTAGCTTTTTATTACAACTGTTTTTTTTTTTTTTTGTGAGACAGATTCTTGCTCTTGTCATCCAGGCTGCAAAGCAATGGTGCGATCTCAGCTCACTGAAACCTTGAAAGTAAAAAACTTTGATATTTTGGAAACAATCAAAACATTTAACAATAATAGATAATAAGTGAATTTATTTATGGTACATCCATACAATAAAATACTATGAAGCCATTGAAAACAAAGCTGCAGAGCATTATTTATTGAAATTTTAAAAAGACAAAGGTTAAAAAACAATATAAATCATTATCTCATTTTGGTAAAACAATGTATTTGCATTAAAAACTCTGGAAGAATATAAATACTAAAACATTAATAGCAATCACTGTCAAAAAGTGGAAAATGAGGCCAGGCATGTAATCCCAACACTTTGGGAGACTGAGGCAAGAGGCTCACTTGAGCCCAGGAGATCGAGGTTGCAGGAAGCTAAGAAGATGCCACTGCACTCCTGCCTAGGCGACAGAGCAAGACGTGGTTTCTAAACAACAACAACAACAACAACAACAACAAACTGGAATCCTGGGTAATCTTTTATCCCATTCTTAATATGTATTCTATTTTTTTTCTGAAATTAACATGACTTACTTGTATTATAAAAAAACAATACAAGCTTTTGTAACTAGTTAGTAGTCTCTTAAACTCTATCTAACATAATATGAAATATATCAAGGGCCAAAGGATAAGAGTAATGGGTTTAACCATTGTCTCCTTTTGCATCTAAACATTGAATAATATTTAAAACTTGCAATTATTTGTGGGTATGGTGCCCTTGGTTGAAAAATATTGTTTAAAAGTAAAGTCAGCATTGAATAGACAAAGAATGAATCCACCTTTAACAAAGGATTAGATTCAGTAGTCTTTACTATCCACCTTGATATATCTACAAGATCACATATTCTCCTGAAAGATTCATAATTGATCTTACAAAAGTAAAAAGCAACTCTTAAAACTTCATACCAGACATGTACAACTAGTATTATACTGACCATGCAAACCAAGTTTGACAAGGGAAAAAATGTTTGAATGAGTAAACTAAACATAAGAAGCACGAGGGGAATACTGAATGAAGAACTCTACGTGTGAAAGTTGCCCCCTAAGTTGCTATTATGCCATTTTTCTTTGTAAATATTCTTTGAAGCTCCATGAAGTCTTTAAGGAACTCCCTGTACTCTGATCTCATCTCAAGGGAGCTCAGAACAGAGCATTTATCGCATCATGTTTATTATTTGTTTACACACATTTCACCCCATGGAGTGGATATGGAGTTTGTGAAGAGATCTTGTGACGTGGTTTTGTGCTAAACATTGTGTGAGGGGTTTGCTGTCTGGTTGCTCTATTTTTACGTGCGGATTTAGAGAGATTGACAAACTATGCTCCCCAGCTGCAATCTTCCTTTCACAGTATATTTTTAAGTGAAAAGAGTAACTTACGAACAGTATAGACAATGGGATCAGAGGGTTACCAATGCCATTAAAGAGTATAGATAACCTATATCCAAGTACCTCTCGCTATCCAAATCAGTTCTCAGTTATTGGGATTTTGCACAGCAAGTTCAGATAACAAGGGAGTCTGTGTTATCCCAAATCTATTTGTTTGCTGATTTCAGATAGTAAGTAGTAGCAGCAGTTTGGATAGTGAAGGAGTTATCAGAAAGTATATCCAAATCTATTCATCTCCTGAGTACAAATAGAGACATTCAAATTTTAATTGAACATTGAATGCTATTTCCAAATTGTAAACACTCAAGATGAAGTTTAAAGACATCAGGTGATTTTTACTTTCTCCTCTATTCCCATCTGCAGTCTAGTAATTTTCTAAGTCAAACTCGAATGTTTTATTTTGTTTTAAGAAAAGAATTTGAGTAGCAACTAACATTTTAACATTTCTTTTCAGGAAATAATGATCTAAATCTGTACCAGTGTGATTTGTCTTACAGACCTTTGGACTGTTGTTCATTCAGTATAAAAGCATCAAACAGCTAGAGGTGCTTTCCTGATCAAAATAACTTTTACAATCATCTGAATAAGCAATAGTTCAAGAAATGTGTTTTCTAACTGCCCCCAAACCATTCTGCACAATGCTAAATAAAATTCATCGTCGTCTTCTCTTACTATATTAAACCAATAAATTTTTGAAGGAAAAAATCTGTAATAAAATAGGATGTAAGATTATTTTTCTTGTAATGACTATTTTTTTAATCAGGTCACTCTGAATTCAATAAAACCAATTTATTTTTTCTCTGTCTGCCTTGTTGAAATCAACTCTTCAATAGCAAAAGCAATAGATGAAACAAATTTAAATGTCTGAAATAAAATCAATATAATTTATTCCAGACTTCACTCCCATTTTCTTGAAATTTCTAAGGCCTTTGGAGAATCCCTGCACATCCACTGATGTGTGTGTAAACATAAAAATGTATCCTAAATATAGCAATATAAGTACAGTAGCAACAGCAAAACCAAGGAGGCATTTATTGTTTATAGTGTGCAGGGTATTATGACAGGCGGCACAAATGCAAATGTCTGGGATATGAATATATAAGATATGAATCCTATGTTCCAAAACCTGACATTCATATATAGGTCAGAATGAACTTTCCCACAAAAACTATATCACCTGGGGCTTGGGGCAGATCACTACATAATAATAATAATAATAACCCCTAATGAATCCTGTTCCTGGTCCCATGCTCCATTGCCACCACTCTCAAGAGGCCAAATGTATTTCTCTAGTCACTTGAATTTGGTCTGGCCTTATGGCTTCCTTTGACTAACAGAATCTGGAAGAAGTGACTTTGTGTATGTCCTAAAGCCTAGGCCTTCTTAAGCTGCTGGCAGCTTCTGCTCTCTTGTTGCCCAGGCTGGAGTGCAATGTCATGATCTTGGCTCACTGCACCTTCCGCCTCCTGGGTTCCAGCGATTCTCCTGCCTCAGCCTCCCAAGTAGCTGGGATTACAGGCATGTGCCACCACGCCCGGCTAATTTTGTATTTTTAGTAGAGACTGCGTAGTTGAAACTGCAGTTGATTTTACAGCTAATAAGGCATTAAACCGAATCTCTTCAGCTTTTTATATTGAAAGTAATTGTATTTGAATTTGCTAAAATAATAACTTAAAGAGGCAAGACTCCGTGTTGGTAGGCTGGTCTTAAACTCCTGACCTCAGGTGATCCACCTGCCTTGGCCTCCCAAAGTTCTAGGATTACAGGCGTGAGCCACCGCATCCGGCCAGCTCTCATGTTCTTAAATCCTGAGACCACCATGCCTGAAGAAGCCTAGCATGAAACAGTATGTAGCTAGAGAAGCCAGGCACCCTAATTGTCCCAGCTGAGCCCACCCAGGCCAGAAAGCAGAACTGCCTGCCACCCAGGAAATCCAGAAATGTATAGTTTTTGTTTTTAGCTAATTACTTTGCAGGTAGTGTGTTATGCAGCACTAAGTAAAGCACTGTTTCTGTCATTTATTCACCTACAACTATTCTTTCAATGTCAACTTTGTGCCCATCAATTGGCACTGGAAAAACAGAGGTGAACATTGACAAAGGTCCCTTCTCCCACAAACTTACCATTCTCACATCTGAGGGCAGAGAGGGCAAGACTGACAATTAGAAAACAGACAAATAAATAATAATTTCACACACAAAGAGGTGAATGCTGTGATAAAAACAGAACAAGATAAAGGAACAGAGGGTGACTGAGGCAGGGAGGGAGAAGATGATTAAAGAAGGCTTTACTGGTTTGGTGACATTTAATCAGAACAAGATATGACAGCCAGGAAAAATGTGAGGGAACAGCATTCTATCGATAGATACAAAGGCCATGATGTGGCATCAGCTTTTTCTCATGGGGGCAGCAAAGATTTGAGCAGGAGGACAATGAACTAGGGGTGCGTGACTGAAGAAGAGGGCCAAGCAGCAGGTGCTGGAAAGAGCTTACAGGACTTTGCACACCGTAGTAAGAAGGTCTTTTATATTTCATATAGTGAGGATTTTCTTCACTCCTAATATGTAGTTATCCAGAGACACAAAAGTACATTATTATAAATGATTCAAACAACACAGTAACAAACTCTCTCTCCCCCCAACCCACACTCCAATCAGGCTGACTTTCTGTAATGGCCATTTAGTCCCCCCATTTAAAAATAAAATCTGCATCATGGTGAGCTTTCAAAGGTGCCTGTTGCATGGATCACATTTGATGAGCAAAAAATCACTGCTGAGAGCAACCTGTCTTCAAAGTAGCTTATTTTTACCCCAGAAATCCCTGACACGGGAGGGAAATGTAATTTGAATTTGGGTCCAATGACCAGGAGCTTAGAAAGCAGATATTGTGAAGATGGCTCCACAACTGAAGAAGCTGCCCCTGGTCAGAAGCTCAGAGGGAAAGCTTCTCCAAGAACCGAAGCCTTTTCACCGCTCCTCACTCCGCCTAGTTGAAACAGCAGTTGATTTTACAGCTAATAAGGCAACCGAATCTCTTAAGCTTTTCATATTGAAAGTAATTGTAAATTGAATTTGCTAAAACAATAACTTAAAGAGGCAAGACTTGAATGTTGTCGGAGCAAATCAAATGATGATGCAGAATTTAAAGAGCCACTGAAACAAGTGTCTTCAAGTACTTTATCGATCTGCCAGAAGCAGCCGCTGTCGACGCCGAGCTTTGCTTGGCAAATGGAATTATGGCACATTGATTATTCATCACGGAGTCAGCCTGTAAGTCTCTAGCTCCAGGTGGGCTGGTCATGTGTTTCAACACCGACTCTTAGTAAAGATAAGGCCACCTTGGAAGAAGCAGAGAGACAGCGTCTGGCCTGGGCTCAGAGACGGGAGATGGCCCAGAGAAGGGAATGGGGACTGAAGGAAGCAGAACATTTTAAAGTTAGGTCTTTAAAAAATGCATTTATAAAGGCGCTGATTGTACTATTCACTAGGGCTGCTGTAACAAAGTACCACATGGTCGGAGGTGGAGGAAGCCTAAAAAACAGAAGTTGGCCAGGTGCAGTGTAATCCCAGTACTTTGGGAGGCTGAGGCGGGCAGGTCGTTTGAGCTCAAGAGTTCAAGACCCGCCTAGGCAACATAAACCCTGTAAAACCCTGTCTCTACAAAAAAAAAAATAATAAAACAAGGAAATTTATTTTCTGATCATTCTGCAGGCTACAAGTCCAAAATACACATGTACTGCAAGGGTTGATTCCTTCTGAAGACTTCGAAGGAGGACTCTGTTCCATCCCTCTCTCCTGGCTTCCGGGGGTTTGCCTTGGTATTCCTTGGCCTGTGGAAGCATCACCCCAATCTCTGTCTTTGTGTCCACATGGCATTCATCCTGTGTGTGTCTCTGGATCTGAACTACTTTTTTGTAAGGGCATAGGTTATATTAGATTAGAACTCCTTCTAATGTCCTATTTTAACTTGATTACCTCTACAAGGTAATCATGTTCTGAGGTGCTGGGGGTACGGACTTCAACCTGTAAATCTTGGAGGGACAGAATTCAACCCAGAGCAGTGATGTACCAGTGACATAAAAAAAAGCGCACAGGATCACTCAGTAATTCTCAATGTTGGGTGCAGCTCACCATATGCTGGGGAGCTTTAAAAAGTAGCCATGCCTGGGTCTCACCTTCACTGATGTTGATTTAATTGGTCTAGGGTTAGGGCCCAGGTACGGGTATTTTTAAGAGGCACCTTAGGTGGTTCTAATGTGTAGCCAGGACTGAGAATCACTCATTAAATGTCTCATAAGGCCTGCTGTCATTCAGAGAGGAAACTATAAAATATATCCATTATTTTAAGCATTATGTTGAGTCCTAGAAATATATTGGTGATCAATGCAGATACAGAAACCGCAGATACAGTTTGGATCCAGAGACACACTCAGGGTGAACAACATGTGGACACGAAGACAGAGATTGGTGTGATGCTTTCACAGGCCAAGAAACTGTATCTGCATTGATCACATAATGTCTGGCCTTAGGTAGCAGCCCCATAAATATTGATAAAAGAATGAAAGAATGCATATATGAATAAATTCAAGTCAACACATATTCATTGTCTACCATATGTTAAGCATTACATTACTGGAGAAATGTAAGTAATTTTTTAGTAAATGAATGAGTGAATGAATGGATGAATGAATGAGATCATATTCCACATTACCTTCTGGTCTACTGATAATTTCTGGTGAGGTGTTACAACATGGGATTTAGCATTTTCAACATGCTAGAAGAAATCCACTCTAGCAGAAATGTTTTTAAATCAACTAAACAGCCTGACTTCCACCTAGAAATTTTGATTTTTTAAAATTGCAATGACTCATATAATTAAGACCTTAGGATCATCCTTTTTTACAACTGAGCACAAAGATGCTTACATAATAGACCATGAACCATTTGTAGACACATTTCAGTAACCCTACAGAATGTCCAAAGGGTACCACTAATGTGTAGGACAGAAAGAGATGGACAGTCCCAATATAAAAAATCATAGTCATAAAAAATGCTTGCATTCAAAATAATACTATTCAGATGCCACTGACAACAGAATTATCTAACCTAAGATGCAAATGTGAGGATTTATTTTTCACAGAATTAGTCAAACAGAAGTTGAATAGCATATAAGGTGAGCAGTTACCTGCCAAATTTGATCAGTTTTGATAACTGGACTAGATGATTTCAGTCTTGTGAAAAAGCTTCTTTTGCATCTTTTTGTTCATTTGTTTTGTAATATTAATAGCTATAGAGGATTATGGGAAACTTCATTTACTTGTTTCTTTATACGTCCATTCAACAAGGTCAGTTACTAGCACATACTATGTCCCTATGGAAATTGCAAAAAGGGGCCCTCCTGGGTAAAGAAATTACAAAACAGGTGCCCCTCCTTAGGGCTGAAATAGGCCTAGACATATGGTCACAAGCTGGATTTTAGTGCCCTTTCCCTTGGCTAGATGTCTTTGGGTAAGATGCTAACCACCATACACAGCAGCCCAGTATCCAGCAAATATCTATAAACCGCCTACTTTGTGCCAGGCCTGTGCTGGGTCCTAGAAATACAAAAGTGAGTGAGATCAGGTTCTGTCCCTCATGGAGTTCACAGTCCACTCCGGCAGACAAAAACCACATGAACAAATGTAGGATAATGTGAATAGTGAAGGGACAAGTAACCTGTAGACAGCAGCCAAGGCCTCATAGAGGAAGGAATGTTAGAAACGGGTCTTGGAGGAGAATGACTGGGACTTTATTACACAGCAAAAATAAGCAAAGCAGAGAGTGATAGTCAATGTCAAAGTGTGGTCACAGTAAAAGGTCATCAGGGAAAGTGAAAGTCCCACAAAGTCAGAAAGCAGAATGAGTGGAATGGGAATAGCTGGAAAATTAGTCTGGAAATGTACCTTGGCACTACACTGCTCAGATTAGCTGGATAAAAGATAAAAATGGATAATTTAAGGTGGAGGAAAGGATTCGGGCAACGAAGGTGATGTTAGGAAGCAAGGCAACAAGCAAACCAGCACTGGGGAAAAGATCCACCAATTGTCCCTGAAAACAGAAAATATCCAGTGTAATTTGGCATCTGTTTTTTGTTGCACATTATCTTCATGGATCATTTCTGTAAATTACTTGGCTTATCAGATGAATTGACTTCAAAATTCTCATGTTGCATTTCACTTAAACTGTGTTTTCATTTAGAAGAAACTGAAGCCTGACATGGTGGCCATACCTGTAATCCCAGCACTTTGACAGGCCAAAGTGCTGGAGGCCAGGAGTTGGAGACCAGCCTGACAAAAAAGCAAGACCCTTATCTCTACAAAGAAAATAAAAAATAAAAATAGCCAACCATGTGCCTGTGTAGTCCAAGCTACTCAAGAGGCTGAAGTAGGGGATCATTTGTGCCCAGGAGTTGGAGGCTACAGTGAGCTATTAACACACCAGTGCACTCCAGCCTGGGTGACAGAGTGAGGCCCTTTTCCTTTCTTTTAGAGAAAGGAAAAGGAAAAAAAAGGAAAAATAAATAAATAAATAAAAGAAACTGAAACATCAATCCAGATTGGTCAGGCCATTTTGGTTTTGATCTTTAAAGTACAGGATAATTTTCCAATATTCTCTAATTTGCAAACAAAGAAACTAGAACACGTGGCTTCTTCTACTGGCATTGCTGATGAGGGAAAGATGCTATTAATTGTGAGGATGTGCATTGCTATGCCCTGAAGCCAGCAAATATTTTCCATCGAAGCTGGCATATGCCCTTCTGAGTCTTTGGTTTATGACCATCTTTTTTTTCTTCCCCATTTGACCTCCACACAGGAGTAAGAGGCTGTAATAATTAACAAACCCAGTTTATGGCCAGTACTAATTTGATAGTAAGTGGTATCATAACAATATGTGACTGCCAAGTTTCTGCTAAATTTCAAATTTGATTGGTTTTTGGTAAGGCTGTCAGTCTCTGTTTTCTTTTTTCAGTTGCTTATATTTTCTGAGTGCCTTGAGGCTCTGTAAAGTTCCTACTCAGCTAAAATAACATGGAATCTAATTTGAAAAATCCAGTGGAGTTTAACTATAAATTATTCTGTGTTATATTCAAAGGCTAGAGGTTTTACATTGATCACATCAGCAACGTTGAGCTCTAATTGCATTAGGTTAATTGATAATGTTCTAACATACAACTTTTGCAGAGTATTGTTTGAAAGACATTTCTTTGAAATAAATGGAAGCATCAGACACCGCACCTTAAAGGAAACTGTCAGATCTGAAGTCAGTTAGTGAAATACATATGGCAACATTAAATGCCTTGTCAGACTATATAATTGACATATATTGCTCCAACTGTGTGAATTGGGAAACTTTGAGCACTGATCATTTTTTTTTCCATAATCCTGACTTGCTATCTGAAAATATTTTTTTATGCCATCTTTTGTGAACTCTGAAGGTAAACTAAACAGGGTATTATCCACCTTTGCATCTTCAGCACTTGGCCTTTGTTCAGTATATATGAGGTATTCAAAAAATGTTTAATAAATAGATGAATAAAAATAACTTTTTCCTGTATACCAAACTCTACACAAAATGTTTTATGTGTACTTCTCATTAATTCTTTGCAATAACACCATGAAGTCCATTACCCATTGTTAATTTTACAAATGAGAAACTGAGGCTCAGAAAATTCATGTAACTAGTAAAGGGTAAAGCAGAGATTTTGGCAGTTATAGATTACCCATTCTTAACTGCTGTGTTACACGTGGTGAGTGCATAAAAATTTTAAGCAAATAGTGATTGGTATGAATAAATATTCATTTGTACAGTGCAACCACAGTGCCAACATGGCAATGGGATGCACACCCCACAACCCACAGGTTATGAGACGCTGCCAGTGGAAGCACTGCTACTGAACAAGAGGTTTAGGTTAGAATCATGCTACGTGGTTGCCATAATTTATGAAATCATCAGGTTATTTTCTAATTCTTTTTTTTTTTTTTTTTTTTTTGAGACGGAGTCTTGCTCTGTCACCCAAGCTGGAGTGCAGTGGCGCGATCTCAGCTCACTGCAAGCTCCGCCTCCCGGGTTCACGCCATTCTCCTGCCTCAGCCTCCCAAGTACCTGGGACTACAGGGGCCCGCCACCAAGCCGGGCTAATTTTTTGCATTTTTAGTAGAGACAGGGTTTCACATGTGTTAGCCAGGATGGTCTCGATCTCCTGACCTCGTGATCCACCCGCCTCGGCCTCCCAAAGTGCTGGGATTACAGGCGTGAGCCACCGCACCCGGCCCTAATCTCTAATTCTAAATAGTCTCATCCACTTTTCCTGTTGAAGGCATGAGGCAGTCATCTATCACTCAGGCAAGTAGCCATCATGTGAAATTATGGATTTTTTCCAATATGGCCTTATCTTAAATAAGCAAAACTTGGAAAAACATTATTTTGAATCAAATTTTGTTCAAACAATAGGCAGATAGCTAAGACAGGTTTAAATTATATTCAATTACAAAAATATAACTGACTCAATAATTCTTTCTTAGATATCAAACTCCTGAAGGGCAAGAATTTGACCTGTGTAGTAACAAGTTCTGCATATCCGGTAATTAGGGAATTCTTTTTAGATATGCATATATATAGGTACAATAACAACATAGAATTATAACAAATCCTGAGACTACTTCCTAAAAACAAAAAAAAGAACCCTGAGTTATTGATAATTTTTTGTTTAAAGCATTAAGCAGAGTAGCAAAGAAGGCTCTTACCTTGAAAACAACATGGTCCAAATTGAAACCCTGGTTCTGCCACTTACTGGCTGCATGCCTCAGTTATCTCGATAGGCCTATTGTAAACTCCAGGGGCATGTTAATTACATTGGTCACGTCATTGCTGTATCTGAACAGTGAAATAAGTAATGGGAATAACAACAATAGAAAACAGTTTTGATTGCTTTCCATCTGCCAGAGACTGAGCCCAGTAAACAAATAAGCACTTACTTCATTGTGAAAGTACATTATTATTATGCTCATTTTATGAATGGGTGAATTCAAGCTTAAAGCTCAAGTAACTTACCTAAGGTCATACAGATAGGGAATGACACAACCGGGATTTGAACTCAAGCTATCAAACTTGCAAACTAACGTTTAAAAAATATTTGCTACAATTAAGAAAGGTAGGAAAGGAGGGGGCAAAGGAAAGAGACGGGGAGACAAAGAATAATGAATGATGGAATGAAAGGAAAGAAAGAAAAGGGAATGGAAAAGGAGAGAAGGCAAGGCAGTGAGGAACGAGTGGGAGGCAAGGAGGATGGATGGGAGGAAGGGAGGAAAGAAAAAAGTAGAGGAAAAGAAAGGGAAGGAAAAAAAGAAAAAACATCACAAGGTTGCTATGAGGGCTAAATGAGATATGGAAAGCCCTTTGTGATACACAAAGCAAGTTAAACATGCAGGGTAATACTTCATGATAGTAAGGGTAAGTATCAATAAGCATTGGGAATTAAATGTCAATATCAGTGGAGAAAACTGCTGTAAATAAGGCATTACAAAGCAAATCAAATTAAAAAGACTGACTTGACAGGTTATTTACTGAAATTATAGGCAAAATGCATTTTCCTAACCCAATCAGCTATACAGCTATGAAATCCTCTTTCATCTGTTGGGCATAGAGGATGAATGTACTCTAATAGGGGAAATGTTCCTCCCCACAGCTTCATTTACGGTACAAAAATGATAGCACGGACAACCTCACTTGAATCTGCTGGCATCAAATAGATCTAAGCATTCCGATGTTGCAAATAGCAAGGAAGGTAGTTATTCAGTCACGTTTACCAGGCAGTTCATTCAACTTTGGACCACCCTAAAATAGCCCTCCTATTTCCTCTCTATCGTTCACAACAAAGAAAAGATAGTCAGGTTTCAAAGAGTCACTTGGAGATACGGTAAGGTGTATACAGGTGAATGAATATATTTCACACAAAATGATTTGCCACCCAGAGCAGACACTCAATACAGAGGAAATGAGCCATTTAAAAGCAGTAAGTGCTAAAATGAGAGCCAGCCCTTGAAGGTCCTGGGTGGCAGGCTTAGGATCCTGTGTTCTAAGCAAGAGTGCAGAAGTAATTCTAAAACTATGGCTGGATTCACGAAGGTAACTTAAGTGCCTTAGGAGAAAGAGTCTGAAAAATCCATTTCATCCTTTCAGTCACAGCTTAAAAGCCATTTCATCAGACAAGTCTTTTTTGATCTCCCACCTAGACTAGGTCCTCTAGCATGTACTTTCAGAGTAGTCTGTTCCTCTATTTCACAGACCTTGTAATACTTTTAACCTTTTAAATGTTTTGTTATAACAAATCGTAAAGTACTCGACAATATTCTCCTGTGTACTCAATACTCAGATTCAACAGTCGTTATAAATTTACATTTGTTTCATCTAGCTCTTTCTTCTCTTTCTTCTTTGATATTAGTGAAACACTTAAACCTAAAGCCGGGCATCATGCCATTTCATGTCTAATTACTTCAATATGCATCCCTTAAACATAATCAGCTGGCCTGGCGCAGTGGCTCACACCTGTAAACACAGCACTTTGAGAGGCCGAGGTGGGCGAATCACCTGAGGTCAGGAGTTCGAGACCAGCCTGACCAACATGGAGAAACACCATCTCTACTAAAAATACAAAAATTAGCCGGGCATGGTGGCGCATGTCTGTAATCCCAGCTACTCAGGAGGCTGAGGCAGGAGAATCCCTTGAACCCGGGAGGCAGAGGTTGTGTTGAGCCAAGATCATGCCATTGCACTCCAGCCTGGGCAAATAAGAGTGAGATTCCATCACACACACACACACACAAAAAAAAATCAGCTATTTTTTTAAATTATTATTATTTTTTTGAGAGTCTCACTCTGTCACCTAGGCTGGACCCAGGCTGGAGTGCAGTGGTGCAATCCTGGCTCACTGCAACCTCCACCTCCTGGGTTCAAGAGATTCTCCTGTCTCAGTCTCCCGAACAGCTGGGACTACAGGCATGTGCCACTACTCCCGGCTAATTTTTGTATTTTTAGTAGAGATAAGTTTTCACCATGTTGGCTAGTCTTTTCTCGAACTCCTGACCTCAGGTGATCCACCCGCCTCAGCCTCCCAAAGTGCTGGGATTACAGGCATGAGCCACCACACCCAGCCTGATAGTTTTTTTTGTTTGTTTTTTGTTTTTTTACAAAAAACACTATTTCAGCCTGGGTTCCCCCTAAAAGTAGAGCCTGAAACAAGGGCTTGCATGTAAGTTGTTATTTTGGGAAGTGATCCCAAGGAGTGTGGGACTGAGAAGAGTGAAACAGGGAAGGAGGGAAAGCCTACCCAAGGGTACATTCTCAGAGAACCAATTCCATGGGCACATGGGGCTGGGTTCTGCTGAAGACTCTCAGAGGAGCTATAGAATGCAATTTAGATCACATATTGAGTGACCACAATGGGAAGTATTTATCCACTGGTTCTCCTACCCATTGGTCAGGAATCACCCAACGGGGCATTAACTCTTACACACCCAGATGTGCAATGGAATGCTTCAGAAAGAGAAAGAATAGCTAGAACAGTCTCCACAGGTGTCCCACAGGGGAACAGAGGCTCCCAGAGCAGAAAGAGAGGTATGTGGTGCTATTAGGGGAGGTGCTACAGAGTTTTACCTATGCAACACTAGGGGTAGCCGCAACAGCTGGGAGGAAAAGGTGGACTGAGTGGATGTGACACAGGACACAAGAAGTACGTGACACAACTACAATGCTATTGTCACTGCTAATCAAATTCATTCCAATTCCTAGGTACCAACTCACACCCAGTTCTAAATCAAATTACTCCATCAATTCAAAGATGTCTTTTTTAGAGCTAGTTTGGTCTAATTAGTATTCATATAGGATCCAAAACAAAACTTGATTGCTGTGTCTTTATATCTTGTAATCTAGAACAACCCATTTTCTACCTTGTTCCATGCCATTGATTCGTACCCAAAAAAAAAAAAAAGTCCATTGTCCTGTAGAACATTCCACATTTTGTGTTTACCTGATTAGAAAGTCATTTCACTTATTACTCTTTTATAAATTTAAATTTAAATTTTTTTAGAGATTGGGTCCTGCTAGTTTGCCCAGGCTGGCCTCAAGTGATCCTCCTGCTTTGGCCTCCTAGAGCCCTAGGATTACAGGAGCTAGCCACTATGCCTGGATTATTTCATTTATTTCTCTATTTCCAATATTTTCTGTAAATGATTATAAGCTCCAAGGGTTTGGTTAAACACAGAAAAGCTTTTCTGTCAAGGAAAGGTGGCAAGTGAGGCTATGTGCTTCACAGTGCATCCCACCGGGAGACACACGTGGTGGAGTGAATGGAGGCCCCAAAAAAGATATATCCACATCCCAATCCTCCGATCTATGCATATTACCTTATATGGCAAAAGACGTGATTCACTGAAGCATCTTAAGAAGAGGAATTTCCCCTAGATATCTTGGTGGACTATATGTGCAATCATATATATTCTCATAGAAGAGAGGCAGAGAGAGTTTGAAAGAGAAACACAGAGGTCTTATGAAGATGAAGACAGAGATTGCAGTGATGTACCACAAGTCAAGAAACACTGGGGCAGAAACCAAGAATCTAGAAGACGCAAGAAACGAATTTGCCCCTAAAATCCCTGGAGGGAGCGCAGTGCTGCCAGATACTGGACTTCTGGCCTCCAGAATACTGAGACAATTAATGCTAGGTAACAGCAGGAATGTAACAGCCTAATTCCTTCATTGCCAATTTCCCCACAAACTTTCCTTTTAATGACTCCATTCATTGATGAGTGTAGCCTGCATTCACTATTTATTTGAGGGAAATAAAATAGTGATTTGTGGATTCTATCACTACTTTCTCCTTTATTGGTAAGAATTTTTTCACAAACAAAAATAAACTTTCCTTGATCACCTGGGGCTTTTTGGTTATTCTAAAATATAGTTCATACGAGAACCACTAAGAATAAAGTGGTTCAACTGCTATATTCCCAAATAAGGAATTGGTCTTGATACAAATTTAAATCCCTATTTATGCCATTGTTTATCTAATATCTGTTTCCTCCACCAGACTGTAAGCTCTGTGGAGCAGAAAATCTGTCTACCTTCTTTGCTGCCTAATCCATAGTGCTTGCCACAAAGGAGAAGCATACCTAAGACATTTTAATAAATGTCTTATTTATTAATTCTTCTACTATCCTGGAGAACTTCTACTATCCTGGGGAAATCCCAGAGTCCCAAGAGGAATGTGAAATCGCCCCCTTCTGCTTGCCTTTTTTTTTTTTTTTTCAATCCCAAAGCCCTGAAATTATTTCAGGGGATTTCTTTTCCCTATCCCTAAAGCAAGGAAGCAAAATCCTCTGAGGCAATATAGCAACTCCTTGTGAAGAGAGCCAAATTTTGAAAGGAAGGAATCTCAGGGTCACTTAGGTGAAGTCTCAGCTTATTTTTCTCATCAGAACCATCCTGTTAGGATGTCAGTGCAGGGAGGGACTTTAGCAATCATCTAGTCAAGGACATTTAAACCTCACAAATTCAAAACAGCCATCACTATAGCAATAACGTCAATCATAATAGTAATAATCATAAACATACCATACGAATCCCCTGGCTCACTGTAACAGCCCCTTCAGGAACATCTCAGGAAACTACATCTTAAGTTCCTTGGGTAATTCTGATGTAGCTTGTCTGTAGCATTGAGTTTGAACAATACTGATATAGTTGAGAGGCTTTCAAAATAATATTTAATAACAGAACTGTTGGTAAAACCTCTGTAAAGGTCTGATGTTTTAAAAATTAATTCACTCTAAAACTACTTAATGAAAGATTCCTAAGAGCTAGAAACTATTCTAGAAGCTGAGCATACAGAGGGAAACAAAATTGAAAAGGTCCCTGACTGCTATGGTTTGAATGTGACTCCCCAGAATTCACATGCTGGGAGCCTAATCTCCAATGCAACAATGTTAAGAGGTGGGACTTAATAAGAGATTGGGCCCTTCCTCTTAAAGTAAGTTCAGCCCCTGGTGCCTCTTTCTGTTTTGTGTGCTCACTCCACCTTTCACCATGGGATGACTCTTATCAGATGCCAGAACCATGCTTTTGGACTTCCCAGCCTCAAGAACCTTCAACCAAATTAAACCTCCATTGTTCATAATTTACCCAGTCTGTGGTATTCTGTTAAAGCAAAAGAAAACAGACTAAGACACTGCCCTTGTGGGACTCAAACTGGGAGGTAGAATACATAGAACAAACTGAAAATAAATAAGTAAATAAGCATATACATATATATCATAATAGCCCCCTTGTATCTTTCTTGGAAAACATAGGGTTTCCTGAAGCATAATTGGAAAGTGTGCTCTCTACAAGTACATGAAGTTACGGGAATTTGTTACCCAACCTCCCAAAGCCAGACCCTGGCAAAGTAGGGACTCCTGCAAACATTCCTTCCTTTGACTTTTGTCTACACATGGCTCTTAACATAGAGGTCCAGACAATTTTTTCACTTGGCTTGAGTTTTCACTAGTTAATGAACCTGGTTGAGAGGAGAATGACTACTGGAGGGGAGGAGAGAAATATAATTAGCATCAGAATTGGACGGTCTTTCTCCAAATCAGCCAGGAGGCACAGAAGTTCATGGCAAGGATATGTCTGAAGCATTGAGTCCAGGATTTCCAGCCTGTATTTTGCAGGACCAGAACTGAATCAGCATTACCTAAAGAGCCTTTCAAAATACTGAATCCTAGAATTTTATCCCTGAATATCTTATTCAATGGAATCAGAGTCATACCTGGAAATATGTATTTTTGTGAATCTCTGTATCAGAGCTCTCTTTTTGTTGTTGTGCAAGCAATAAAAAACAACTCTAGCCTCTTTAAGGGGAAAATAAATATTTTGGAAGTTTATAGTGTGGCTCAGAGAATGAAAGAAAATGCTTAAAATTCAGACCTTGGAAAGAATAAGAACTGAGGGTTATGGGAATCTGGGAAACAAAACTTAAAGGATGGCTTCTCCACAGGTCATAGTAAAAAAGAATTGGCCCCTACTGTTATCCATGCATGTGTCACTATAGTCAAGATTAAATTGATTAAATTCCAATAGAAAGGATGTGACTAACTTGACTTGGGTTATATCTCTATTTCTTGACCGTGGAAAGAGAGATATTTCAATTATCAGTCCCATCAAAACTTCAAATCATGGAGAGATAATTAGCCAAACACACACACACACACACACACACACACACACACACAAAGAAGTGCTGTTAGAGCAAATGGCCACCTCTACCTTCCCAGGTGATTATGAGGCACAGCCAGGTTTGAAAACCAGTGACTTGGTTCAACAACCAACCAGATATTTGAATTCTCCCTACAACAGATGTACCAATGCACTTGAATGCAAACTTCCCAAGATGGCTTGAAGTTCTTTCTTCTTAGAATAAATGTATCAATTGCTTTTCCAAAGGAGTCTGCCCTCCCTCATGTCCCTATTGAATAAACAGAGTGTCTCACCTCACAGATAGTCTCAGCTAACTCCTCCCTGCTCAGTTTGCAAGGTCACACTGGCATCTTACTACTTCTTATGCACACATCTCCTGAAATTGTTTTGCACTTGCTGCTCCCTCTTGCATAGAACACTCTTCCTCCAGAAACCACATATTTTATTCTCTCCCTTCCTTCATTCTGTTCCTTAATTTAAATTACTCAACTGGGTGCAGTGGCTTATGACTATAATCCGAGTGCTTTGGGAGGCTGAGGTGAGAACATTGCTTGAGCTCAGGAGTTCAAGACCAGCCTGGGCAACATAGTGAGACCTCATTTCTACAAAAAATTAAAAATTAGCTCAGCATGGTGCTGTGTGCCTGTACTCTCAGTTTCTCAGGAGTCTGAGACAGGGGAATCCCTTGTGCCCAGGAGTTTGAGCCTACAAAGAGCTATGATCATGCTGCTGCACTCCAGCCAGAGTGACAAAGCAAGATTCACCTATTTAAAAATCAACTTCACTCCTCTCTCCAGTACTTCCTAGCTCCTTTTCCTACTTTTTTTTTTTCTTTATCACTTATTGCTGTCTGACATACTATACATTTTCTTAATGGATTTGTTCATTGTCCACCTTCCCCCTCTAGAATATTAGCCACTTGAGGATAGGAAGCTAGTATGTATTATTCAGTTCTATATCCTCACTCTTATAACAGTGCCTGTCATATTGAAAATGCTCAATAAATATCTGATGAATATATATATTTAGATATATAATATATATATCTTTTATATATATAATCTTTTATATATATATTATATATATATATATAAAATCTTTGAAATACCTCTATCAGTATCAACTCTGGTGCTTTGTTCAAAATTTGGCTTTATGTCCCACCCCCCTTTCATAACCTTCAGTAAACGGAGACTAGGAATCTGCATTCAGAAACTTCCCAAGTGATGCAAATGAACAACTGAAGTTTGAAAATTGCTACTTTAGCATTCTCCAAAACCAGTATAAGCCCTCTTTTATGTTATACTTCATTAGATGTTTAAAGACTGCTCTTCTAACCCCTTCCTCTCACCGACTTTGGGTTTTCTTTGTCTTAGACCGAACAGCTAAACCTTCTATAGCCATCCCTCCTACAAAGCTCCTAACTACCCGAGAAGGTCAGGCTGCGCTCTCTGAATGCACTTCCATTCATTCTCTTTCCATTTAGAGTGATCTTCGTTGGAGAGTGAGTCTCTAAAGAACAGCTCTCTAAAGACACTTGCGGAACTTTTTGAAATTAGTTCTTACACATGAGAAACTCTGCCCTTTTTCCCTTTGCACTATCCCTTGGGAAGATGTTCAAAAAATGGTAATGTTCAGGCTTGTGATCTCAGAGTAGAAAACACACCCAGTCTGTGTGTTTCTGTCCTGTGTGTTTTTGCCCCATTAGAGACCAGACAGAGCATCTGTGTATGAGTCTTCAACAAACAATCACATGAAAAATGATGTGTGATGAGAAGGCAAAGAGTGCAAAAGAGCTTGTCAAGTGAAAGGACAGGACATAAAGGAGCTATTGTCAGAGCGTGTGTTGGTCAACAGACAGATAGCAATCTAAAGAATGTCTTCTGTTAGAGCTCTACATAGCACACGGCTTACGTTCTACCTGAGTAGGCTGGGTTTTGTTTCATTATACTGAAAGAGTAAATGGTACCTTAATATATATTTTCATTACAAGGGTATCTATTATTCAGATGATCTATGTTAGCTAACTGATTATGCTATTGTGTATTTTTTTATTGTTCTAAAAATTTGAAAAAGCAAATTTGGCAAAAATCTTGGAACTCTGCTTTCCTACAAACTAGAGTAGTCTTTGTTGATTAATTCATATAACTCAATGTGCTAGGCTGACTAATATCCAACTCGCCCATCAAATATTCACACCTTAGTCCTCAGAACCTGTAAATACATTATGAGACAAAAGGCAAATGTGATTATATTAAGAATCTTGACGAAGGTAGAAAATCTTGGATTCTCCAATAGGTCCAATTCAATCTCATGGGTCCTTAAAATCAAGGAATTTTTCCTGTGGTTCAGAGAGATGTGACTATGGAAGGATGATCACAGAAATAAAAGGTTATTGGCTTTGAAGTTGGAAAAAAGAGCCATAAGCCATGGAATTTTGGTGTCCTCTAGAAGCTGGAAAAGGCATGGAAACAGCTTCTCCCTGAGAGCCTCCAGAAAAGACCACAGCCCTGCCAACACCTTGGATTTAAACCAGGTTTCAGACTTGCAAAACTGTAAGATAATAAATTTGTATTTATTGAAGCCACCAAGTATGTGGTAATTTATTATAGAAGGAAGATAAAACTAATACAACCAATGTTCAAATGTAGTAATAAAATAAAGTACATCAGGTACTATGCTCATAATAGCATCATTAGTAAAAGTCCCAAATTAGAAACAATTCAGATCTACCAAAAGGCAATTATACCCTGGGTACAGGTCACACAGGTGTATCAAGTTGACAAAATTCATCAAACTGCAACAGACAATAAATACAATTCTCTACATGTATATTATAATACAATAAAATTTATTAAAGGGCATTGATGGCACATATGTCCATGTATGTACCATCTATACTATGCAATCATTTAAAATTCATGGTTTAAAAGAGAAGTCAGCAAACAATCTTACTCAATGCCTGCTTTGAGCACAACCATGCCCATTCATTACATATTGTCTATGGTGGCTCTCCTGCTATGGTGGCAGAATTCAGTAGGTGCAACAGAGACCATGTAGCCTGCAGAGCCACTAAAATATTTCTTCTATAGTCTGTATTTCAGGGCATACCACAAGGAGTTCCGTGTAGATTTTCTTAAGTTTCTAGATAATTTTTCACAGTCATGACACAACTAAAGGCAGAGCTTTCAAACCAAGTCTCTCACCTACCAGGTTGGCAGGCAACCAGCAGTGGTTTTTTATTCATCCACTTGACAGATACGTATTGAGTGCTGGGTGAACATGGGCCAGGCTCTGTGATAGAAGCTGGATATACTTAAATGTATAAATTACATATGTCTAGTCCCTTGTGGAGGTTACAATTCTATCAATCCATGCAGTCCAGATGTGGAAGTCCTGAAAGGTGATTCATGAACCACCAGCATCAGCATCACTGGGAAATTGTTACAAATGCAAATTCTCAGGCCCTACACTGCCTCTATTGAATCGTATATCTAGGAGTGGAGCCAACTATGTGTTTTTACCATACCAGCAGGAAATGCTGATGTATGTTCAAGTTTGAGAATCACTGAACTAAACCCAAAAAGTCTGTGTTAGGATAAATGTTTTATGAATCAGATTTTAGGAATGTAAGTAGCTCTTCACAACACCCATGTTGGAAGATACTTTGTCCACCTTAACTATTTGTCTTACTCCATTTTTTTATTATTTATAACAGAATACCTAAACCTAGGTAATTTATAAAGAAAAGGAATTTATTTCTTACAGATATGGAGGCTGAGAAGTCTGGGGTCAAGGGACAGCATCTGATGAGTACCTTCTTGCCAGCTGGGACTCTCTGCAGAGTCCCAAGGCAATGTAGGGCATCACATGGTGAGGGAGCTGAGTGTGCTACCTCAGATCTGTCTTCCTCATCTTATAAAGCCACCACTCCCACTCACTTAATAATACACTAACCCATTAACACATGAATCTATGAATTCATGAATGCATAAATCCATTCATTGGGGCAACACCTTCATGACCCAATCCCTTCTTAAAGTCCTGACTTCTCAATGACACCACATTGGGGATTAAATTTCAACATGAGTTTTGGAGGAGACAAATATATTATTCAAACCATAGCACTATCCTATATAATAATTTATTTTTATTAAAGTTATAGGAAATTGACAATAAAAGCGCACCATAGAATGTGTAGATTGCTTAACATGTGCAGAATGCAGAGCAAGGCACTGCAGTCAATGCTAAGGAAATATAAAGGATGCTTGGTTATGTGCTGCCTTCTTAGTGAGAGAGAAAAAAAACCCATAGTATCAGCATCATTATATACCATACATTGTCAAACATTTTCTGTAAAAGTCCAGATTGTAAGTACTTTAGACTTTGTGGGCCATATAATCTCTTTCACAACTATTCAACTCTAGTGTTGTAGCACAAAAGCAGCATATTTATAGACAATATGTAAATAAATGGGCATAGCAGTGTTCCAATAAAACTTTATTTACACAAACTGGTAGTGGGCCCTTGTGTTGTAGTTTGCTGATCCTTGTCACATATCATTATTACCATATATCATTATACATGATGCCATGAACCATGCTGTATGGCTTCACCACATATTTCATTTTGTTCAAACTTTTAACATAATTTTCCCTGTAATTTTGTCATATATGATCACCTAACTTTGACCTTCAAAAGCTCAGTTAATATCTTGTTAATGAAAACATTATTCAGAGCAGTAACCTTCAAGATATAATCTTGCTTCAATGAGTGAATACATTCTACTTGTTTATTATCACAATACTAGCTTCTGTAAAAAAAAAAATTCTGAGGTCAGCATTGCTGTTTTAGAAATTAGAAACTAAAACTTAAAGAGATTAAGCAATTGTTGAAGTTCATACAAAAAGTCATTTTTTTGAGCCAGGGTTCAAACTCCAGTATTTTTGGCACTGAAGCAGTCATTTCTAGGTACTGTCTCCCCATGCAGTGAATATGCTTAAAATCTATCCAGAAATTGGGTTCAGGGTACAAATGGAATATTCATGCCTCAGTGGCTATTTCTCTTCTTGACTGTGTCTTATAATTATTATTTCAGTTTAAAAGCATTTCATATCTTTAAATTTCATGACAATCACATGTACATCATAGATAAGTCATAACCCAAAACTCTAAGCACATTACTAGTTAAGTAATTACAGAATAGGTAACATTCTATAACAGCTCAATCACTAATACAATATCCTTCACAATATAGTTCTATAGTCATCTGTGTTAGCCCATTCTCATGCTCTTAGTAAAGACAGCCCAGACTGGGTAATGTATAAAGGAAAGAGGTTTAATTGGCTCATAGTTTAGCATGATCGGGGAAGCCTCAGGAAACTTACAATATGTTACAATCAAGGGGAAGCAAACACGTCCTTCTTCATGTGGCAGCAGCAAGGAGAAGTGCCAAGCAAAGGGGAAAACCCTCTTATAAAACCATCGGATCTCGTGAGAACTAACTCACTAGCTAACTCACTATCACAAGAACAGGATGGGGAAAACAGCCCCCATGACACAATTACCTCCACCTGGCCCCTCCCATGACATGTGGGGATTATGGGTACTACAAATCAAGATGGGTTTGGGTAGGGACACAGCCAAACCACATCATCCTCTATCCTGGGTCTAATAGCTACATGACTGTTGGCAGGTCTTTTTCCTCCTTAGACAATTTTCCAGTCTAAAATGGAAGGTCTTGGTCTGTTGTTTATAAGGCTATCTTTAAATTCCAAATTCTAATTCTATAACCATATAACATTCTTCCTCAAAGTCTTCCTCTCTTATGGAACACAATCGCATATGGTTACAGAATGCATACTTTGGCTCTTGATACATATATGTTGAACCAAATGTCCAACTTTGTAGGATTTACATCCTTAAAAATTAAGAAATGAATCATTGCAAGTCATAGAGGAGAAATAAATATCTGGGGCCACCATTATTTCTAAAGAAATTGTAAACAAAACCAAAGATGATAGAATTTTCAGGGAGTTCACTTGTGATATTCTGCAAATAGGAAGCAAAAATGAAAGTGATAAAATAAGGCTTGTTAAATCTGAGAATATGAGCAGATCTGTACAGATGGGAACATCAGTGAACAAGCACCCATGCATGTTTTCAGGTCAGCTGAAGAGTCACTGAAAATAGATCAGAAAGCAACACATCCTGGCAGCATTTAAATTCAGCCTCCATGGGAAAAAGGAGCTCACCATCATCCCATTTCCCTTATTAGATATGGCTCTAATATGTTGGTCATTCAGAAAACAAGAGTCAAAGGAGAGAAACACAGGCTTTGGACAAACACATGAAGAAAGAAAGGGGTTCCAGCCTTTCCTGGGTACTCAGCAGTTCAACAATGCCTGCTTTGGATGAATTTTTTTCATTCATGGTGAAATGAAAAATTAAAAACTTTTGTCATGAATCTACATTTATTTAATTTAAAGAGTCATATTATTTTCTTAGATTTTGTCCTTCCTTTTGTGTTGTTGTTGCTAAATTTCTTTCTTTTGCAAGAATGATGAGAGTTTAGTTGGCTTTGCTTTCTTCTTTGTTGCTTTCACTTAAGAAAATAAAAGTAAATTTTGTCCATTTTATATCAGTTCCATTAAAAAAAATTGAAATTGGGTACAGTGTTCACTATTTGGGTGATGGGTACACTAAGAGCCCAGATTACGCCACTGCACAAATATACCCACGTAAAAAAAACTGCTCGAGTACCCTTTGAATCCATAAAAATATTAAAAACTAAATTTAATTTAAAAATAAAAATATGTGAAATTATTTGGGTTCATGAAACCCAAAAGACTCAGGGGCCTGCTTATCGTGTGACATTTGGATGCTGTCGCTTTGTGGATCTTCATGACAGCTTCATTGCTGAGTGCCTATTCAAGTCAAGCACTTTACATTCATTATTTGTAATTATTCCCCAAATTCTGCAAGGCATATATTGCCATTCAAAGTCTACGAATGAGGATGATAAAGTTCACAGAAGTTAAAGGACAAGCCCAAGGTTACACAGCTATTAAAATGGACATCCCCAAAGTCCTTTCTTAGAGCAATGCAGCCACTTATATCTGACTGCAAACCCATAGAAATCTCCTTGGTGGATTATTGAAAATTGGCAAAACTCTTTTTTACTTCAAAGGGGCACAAATGGAAATCAACAGACTCACATTCATCCTCACAGGCAACCCCCACAACTAAAATGTTGACATTTTCCCCAAACAGTAAAAAAGTTGTAAGTGATTTTAAATGTTTATATGTCTTAATGTGGCTCAATGCATCAGTAGCATTTTGGATATACTCCATTTTGGAAGAGTTGGAAAAACAGTTGGCAGCATTGTGTGCATTTTGTTTTAATTTAGAGGGGGGACATTTGAGATCTGCAATTAAAAAGAGGTTTGCTTTGGCTGTGATGAACTGATGTAATTCACAATTTAAACTCATTTGAGAAAAATAACAACAGCTACAACTGTCACATTTACCAGGGAGGGAAATGGGATGAACAACAGCAGGGCCCGGGAGGAGGAAAACAGCTCATCGATAGGACTACAGATTATACAGATTAGTCATTGAAAGGGCAGAGTAAGCATCCATGGACAATCATTTGACATGTTGTAAAACAGAATGGCGATTTTGCTTAGCAATATTTTCAAAGGGATTCACCAAAAAGCTTTGATAACGATGGTCTATTTGAAGCTACAACCTAGTGATGGATGGGGTATTAAAAGAGGAAATTTTGCACACTGAATCGTTAAATTAGGATGTAAACTGGAGCCCAGAGTGGTATGAAATATATAGACCAAGTAGTCATAGAGGGAATCTTTCCATTCTGTCCGGCCACAAGTGAAAACTGAGAATTCTCACAGCTTGAGGTTTTAAATCCTGGGGAAATTATAAATGGCTGGGTTTACCTGGGGACTTAATCTGAGTCTGCAAAACTAACATTTACCCATTGAGTGATTTACAAGAAAGCCTATGTTCTTGTGAGGCTTATTGCAGCATCCTCTTTGAAAACTCCTCTGGCCTTGAAAGTGAGTGAGACAGTGACAGAAATTAAGTTTTATTTCCCATGAGATGAACTCAAGTTACGGCTCAATGTTTCCAGTTTTTCACTCAAGCAATCAATATATATGAAGGAAACGACAGTTTGAAATATCAAACTCTATTTTGCTTCTTGGGACGAAGTTGGTTTCCCCATTTGCAGTTCTTCTGCCATGAAGATTGGGCTAAGAAGCTGAGACCAATTGCTTTATAGATGGAGACAGAAATGATACACAACCAGATATTTCCAGGAAGGAAACTGGGAAGCCCTGCTAACAGGTATAGTCTTGAGGGAGACCAAAAAACAAACAAACAAAACCAAGAATCTAGACCCTTATGTCTTCCTATGTGCCTAGCAGATACGACCTTTGGACTCCAAGGTGAAACAAGCTAGCTACAGGCAAAGCCAACATTAAGAACTGTCACCCCAAATACCAGAATGAGACAGGAGCCCCCTTATGGCAACTGCTCTGGGAAGAAGAGCCAGAGAAGGGGAAGGACAAGAATCTAGAGTAGCTCTGTCCAACAGAAACATCATGCAAGCCATGCATGCAATTAAAAACTTTGTAGTAACCACATTTGAGAATGCAAAATTAAACAGGTAAAAATTTTAATAATATAGTTTATTTAACCCAATATAATCAAAGTTCTATCATTTTAATATATAATCAACATGAAAGTATTAATCAGATATTTTACATCCTTAAAATCCAGTGTATATTTCATTGGATTTCATTCACAGCAAAGATCAATTCAGACTAATCACATTTCAAGTGCTCAATAGCCACGTGTATTGAGTAGCATAGATCTAGAGTAAATCAAGTTTAAATTTCGGGGCATTTAAAATCAGAAGAAACCAAGGGACCTTGAATAGACGAAACTATTTGCTTAGTTTTCCACTTAAATCCAGGGCAACGGTTAAAGAGAAAAGAGAGACCAGTATTAGAAAAATAAAAGTTGGCCAGGCATGGTGGCTCCCGCCTATAATCCCAGTGCTTTTGGAGACAGAAGTGGGAGGATCGCTTGAGCCTAGGAGTTCAAGACAAGCCTGGTAACATAGGGAGACTTCCTCCTTACAAAATTTTAAAAATTAGTCAGGTGTAGTGGCACATGCCTGTAGTCCCAGCTACTTGGAAGGCTGAGGTGAGAGGACTGCTTGAATCCAGGAGGTCAAGGCTGCAGTGAGCCAGGTTTATGCCACCGAACTCCAGCCTCAGTGACAGAGCAAGACCATGTCTCAAAAAAATGAAAAATAAATGAATTAATTAAAATTGAACCACAGAATTACATAAGTGATTTATTGGATTATTTCAGGTATCACATAGAAAACCTAATCCTACTGCACAGAAGTCTGCTGAGTGCCTACCATGTGTGAGGCACTGGATGGGACTGAGAAAATGCAAAGATTAATAAGACACTGAATTGTTTATGACGCTCAGGGGTAGGCCCATGATAAAAAATAATAAAGATGTAATAGAACATAAACAGAGACAAAAAGCAACAGTGTGGGAATCTAGGAAAGGCAGTAGTTAATGTTTCTGGGCTGCTGTTGGCCATAAGCTCCAGAACGGTTGCAACCATATCTGTTTTATTTGTCACTTTCCCAACAGTACCTAACATAGGGCTCAATAAAAATGTGTTGAGTGAGTGAGTTAATGATTGCTGGTTACAGAGAACCAGGTGAGGAAAGGCCTCATATTTGGTGTGGTATTTGAATTTGGCTTTGAAGAACTAACTGGTCTTTACCTAGGAGAGTAGAATGCTTTAGACCAAAAGATCTGAACATCCAGGTAGGTGGATATTTAGGGCACATTCAGTCAATGATATTTGATCTTATGAGACAGGAGTGTAGATGGGGACAGTAGATGAGATGGAAAAGTTAAGTTGGGACCAGATGGTAAAAAATGTGGAGGGGTTTTTTATGAATTATTTGCAGGATTAGTCTATTCTAGCCACCTACTGATAGCACTACAGTGTGGTGAAAATTCCTGCAATGCTAAAACAGACTTTTGCAGCATATTGATCTCCTGTTTTTAGAGCTTTCAGAAAGCAATCAACCATCAGACAGCCTAACAGCAGTAAACGACAGTATACATTCTTTAGAGCTCACTGTACATTGCTGTTGAATTTTCCCCATCTCAGTTAACTTTCTTTTTCTTTCCTGAATAAATTTACTGAGAGAACAATATAAGCAGTGAATAAAATGAAAATGCACTAGGTTACATTTCACCCCAAAATAATAGAATGAGATTTTTTTTTTTTTTTTTAGTGGGAAGAGGAGTGGCAATTTTTGCTCACTGTTATCATCAAGGATTTCTTATCTACTAAAATAATATAAAATATGCCATCCAACTGGTAATATTAACACATAAATCCCAGGACTACATCTAGAAATGTTTTTGCTATAAAAAAAAGAATGTTCCTGACTAATATGGTACATTTATAAATTCAACGTGCATATGGCAATAGCAAGTTTAGAGAGTGGCAATAAACAAAAAAATAAAGAGGAGAGGATAGTTTATGAAGCTTATAAAGGCCTTATTAGAGCATTCGGGTAATTGGAAATTTGATTACGGCCAACACAATTTGGGTCCAGGTTAAAAGAGAGTTGGTTCAGTGTTGTAGTTAGCAAAATAAACATCAGAGTCAGAAATGCAAGGGTTTCAGTACTGGCTCTTTTTGTTACTATAAGGTTGATGCAAAAGTAATGGCAAAAACCGCAATTACTTTTGCATCAACCTAATAGAAAGTGACTTACCTCTCTGATCGTCAGATTTGTATCCATAAAATGAGGGGATCATAACCCTAACACTGAGGGTTGTTGTGAACACTGAGTTCTATTATAAAGAAGTGCCCGACACATGGTAACAGCGCAAAAAAGTGATGGCTATTGTTCTTCAGTCATTGAACAATTTTTCAGCATCTATTATGTACTAGGTTCTGGAAAATCAGAGACAAAAACACCTGACTTGAAAAAGTTCATTGTCTAATGTAACAAATATTTTCTGTAAGAGCATGCATCATTACATAGACCTAGAATATATGTTATATATGATAATAGTAATGTGTTTCTCATACTGATTCACATAGCTTAGAGTTTCTCAACTTCAGCATGGTTGACGCTTAGGGATGGGTAATTCTTGCTTGTGGGGGCTGTCGTGTGTGTTGTACAATGTTCATACACATCTCTGGCCTCTGCCTATGAGATTCCAGTAGCATTCACCAGTTGAGACAACCAACAACATCTAGTCATTGCCAAATGTCTCTCCTTGGTTGAGAACGACTGGCATAGCCTGATGGAGATACTGCCTGAAAATCAGCTAGCATGGCTAAGGTTTTATTTAGTCACCAAAACGTGACTCCACATCCCCGAGTTTGGTGACATAATCACTTATCACTATAGCATCATCTGAATCTTGCCTCTACTCTATGTTCTGACACCCTCTTTCCTAATCCAGACTCCTGTCTCTCTCTCATCAGAGCCACTGTCCAACTGGAACTGATCTCAGGGCCTCTTTTCTCTTCCCACTCATTATACACACGGCAAGTAGATTAATCCAAAACACAGCTCTCATCATAACACTCTCCTCTTCAAAAACCTACACTTGTTCCGGGCAGGAATGTGCTAGTGCTTCATTGGCAGTATAGAGGAATCAGTTTGTCTTGCTTTGCTTGGGATTTCCCCAGCTTTAGCATTTTAGCTTTGAAAGACTGAGAGAGCCCTGGCAAATCAGGGTAATTGGTCACCCACAGCAGTGAATTCAGTTTACTTCCAGACAATTTTTCTGTAGAACTCCAGAATGTACATAACAGATATGAATCTTGGGCCTTAGACCCAGGTAGGTAAAATTTGTCATATATCTGTATTTGTATTTTTAAAATAATAGCTTAATTTCTGATTGTTCCTTTTTTTTTTTTTTTTTTTTTTTTTTTTGAGGAAAGAAAATCTCAGTCTAACTCTTGACCTCTCCCACATTTCCAGGGTTGAGCCATAGTGCTGGGATTCTCAGTTGAGCCAAAAGTCTCAACAATAGAGGGGTTTTCCTGGTTCTCAGTGATGTGTGGGACCAAGGAATTAGCACTGATTACCCCCACACTCTTCCTGTCCACCTGGCCCTTCCAGTGCACAGGGTCTCTGCTGCTTCCATGCTGTGTCTGTTCATGGACAGCCACTGTCCTGAGGCTTTACTACCTCCCAGGTAGCCCTGAGGGCAGGATTCAGGTACCTTCTAAACTTCCCTTTGGTCTCTCCAACCCCTCCCCAATCTGGAGCGATATTTCTAATCTTGGGGGATGGGGAGAGGAAATCATAGGCTCCCCTTTACTTCTTTAGCACATTTTGGTATGTATACCTGTAAGTTTTAGACTTTTTGCTTTTCTATTATCTTCTTCACCCAATTCCTCCAAAATTTAGTCAAGGGGTCATAAACAGGTGGCCTGGGGCTGACTACAGTGCACAGACAGGCATTGTATGGCTTGCACAGTGTTTTGTTTTCTTGCTTAAGTTAGATTTAAATCCTTTAAAGGAGAAAAGTGGCTCTTCAGTTTACTACAGACCTCATCATCTCCTGGTTCTCTTGCACCCAGCCCACTTGACCTGTTTACGTATGTTCCCTGCCTCATCCTTCCAGGTAATTTGAGTTTCCAACCTGCAGCCTTCACTGTGGAAAAACAAAACAGGACATGAGTGTATACAGCATATTCCTATTTGAGTTGAAGGAAATACACAGAGGAAACATAATATAGATTCATATCTGTGACTCTATAGATAACAAATTCATGTCTCAAAATACTAGCCACATGTGAAAAGATAGCAGCAAAGGTGCCACAGTGATGTGAGGGCAGGAGGTGCAAAGCACTAACACCTGGCCTCCTGAGTTTCAAAACCACAAGTCTGCTACATGAACACAAATCTGTACAATGGCATTTCAGACTGCTTGTTATAAGGCAATTATCTCCTTTTTAAATTCTCTCTCTCTCAGCCTCAACAATCAAACTATGGAACTTGCCCTTGCCTTCATCTGCCCTGCTCACTTTGCCCTGAATGATTAGCTCATTATCTTCCCTCTATCCCTGAATGTCCTTCCTACTGATATCTATAGTCAGAAGCTTAATTATCCTTCAAGTAGGACCTCAAACTCTATCTTCTAATGCTTTTACAAAAGGTTCTTGTCATCTTTTCAGGCTCATCCTCCTTTACCAGCCCATTAGCCATAGGTATTCCTCAGGAATCTTTGGGCCTCTCTTTCGATCCCCCTCCTTGGATAATCTCATTCATGATCATAGATTCGATTATGATCTTTATGCAGATGGAGCACATATATATATGCTCGGCCTGGGAGAGACCACATATTTAATTTTAACAGTTCCTTTTTGGTGGTGGTTGTTGTTTTGAGACAGGGTCTTGTTCTGTCACACAGGCTGAAGTGCAATGGTGTGAACACAGATCACTGCATCCTCAAACTGCTAGGCTCAATTAATCCTTCTGCCTCAGCCTCCAGTGTAGCTAGGATGACAGGTGTGCAGGCTCAGCTAACTTTTTTATTTTTTGTAGAGACAGGGTCTCACTTTGTTGCCCAGGCAGATCTCAACAGCTCCTTTTGTTTTTTTGGATGTTTCAAAAGCATCTCAAGTTCAACATGACTTAACTAATGATCTTTCTCCACTTAACTGAGATCCTTTCTCAGGAATGGCCACTGTCAATCATTCATTGTATTAACATGTCAGAAACGTAGATATTGTCTAGGATATGCCCTTCTCTTTTACTACCCATGTCTAAAACATCACAAATACGATGTTTTCTAAGAGGAAGATGGCCCAATAAGACCCACTCAAAAGATGGTGTATCCAACTCTTGTGTTCATCATTGTAAATTGTAGGCACTTTGATTTCCTTCTCTTAGTGTTTTTGGAAGGAATCGTTCATCAATTCTGGGACATTGATAGTGTGAATTTTATAATCAGTAAGGATGAGACGGGAAGTGCCTGGAGCTGTAATAATTCCCCAGGATAAATATCATAATGTGAGGACCTGTCTGAGTAGTCCACTCATGACTCCAGGTCCCTACAACTCTCTGTCACTGTGAACCCAGCTGCATTAGTCTAGGTTCTCCAGAGAAATAGAACCAATAAGAGATACAACTATAGATACAGATTTACTATAAGGTATTGGATTGCATGATTATAGAGACTGATTAGTCAAAGATCTGCAGTAGGCAAGTTGGAGACCCAAGACCCAAAGCAAGAGGTGACTGATGTTCCAGTTTGAAAATAGACAGAGAAAGAGAATTTTTTCTGCCGCAGCTTTTTATTTTATTAGGCCTTCTCAACAGATTGGATGAAGCCTGCCCACACTAATGAGGGCAATTTGCTTTACTCAGTCCACCAATTCAAATGTCAGTCTCATCTAGAAACACCCTCACAGATACACCAAGAAATAATATTTCACCAAATATCTGGGCACCTCATAGCCCAGTCAAGTGGACACATAAAATTAACCATCACTCTCACTAAACATTGCTAACTCATCAACTCAACCTTTACTACCATCCCACTCAACCTCACCTCACCTCACTACCAACCATCAAGTCAACCTCATCTCACTAACTCATCAGCTTCAACCTTCATTCCACATGGAGGCCAGGTTCACCAAAGGGGCATGCATCCCTTCTCCTCTTAATCACAAGCTCCAGCCATTCCTGGTTACAGAGGCTGTGCCTAACCATCAGTCTTTCTCTGAAGGAGAAAAGAATGCCATAAAAAACACAGCATTTCCCAAAGTTGATTCTATGGAAAACCAGTCCCATAAGATACTCTGGGGGAAAAAAGAAAGACTTCTTGAAAACAAAATGTTATATCTCTGTATGAGTTTTCCATGCTGCATAACACATCACCACAAACTTAGCAGCTTAAAACAATGACCATTTTTTATCAAGGTCAGGAGTCCAAGCTTGGCTTGGCTGGGTCCTCTGCTCAGAGTCTAACAGGTGAGAAATAATGGTGTTAGCTGCGTTCTTTTCTGGAATTTGGGGTCCTCCTCCAAGCTCACATGGTAGAATTCAGCTCCTGGTAGAGGTCGAACTGAGGCCCTCAGCAGAGAGAGGTGGACTCTCTCCATAGGCTGTCACATTTAGCTGTCTGTTCTTCAAGGTCAGCATGAAGAGCCCAGTCCCTCTTATTAAGTCAGGCCCACACAGGAGATTCTCTTTTTTGACTAATGCAAAGTCAACTGATTTGTGATCCTTCACTTTTGCTACATCATATAGCCTAGTTACAGGAGTGCTATCCCATCAGTTTCACAAATCCCACCCTCACTCAGAAGAATATCAGATAGGACAGGTAGGCTGGGGGGTTGGAATCCTAGGAGCCTGCCATAACTCAGATTTAGTTTGTGAATTAGCATATTATGGGCTCTGAGAAATTCTATAGTAAAGAAATATGATTGACTTTGTTCCACCTATTGTTAACCAAATTTATTTGGCCCATATAAAAATGTAATTTTCACATAGCACTGATTATCATCTTTGTAATTACTGGTTTGTGTCATCCATGTTTTGGGATATGCTGAAACAGAAAAGGCCTGCACTGTGAAGTTAGATGGTCCATGATTAAAATTCCCACACTGGACCAGGTCCAGTAGCTCATAACTGTAATCCTAGCACTTTGGGAGGTTGCAGCGGATTGCTTGAGCTCAGGAGTTCAAAAGCAGCCTGGGCAACATAGCAAAATCCCATCTCTACTAAAAATATCCACACATAAAAAAATTATAAAGAAAAAAATTTAAAAAAAATTTAAAGGAAAAAAAAATCCCCACCCTGCCACTTTCAAGTGACTTCAGCTTGGGCAAATTTCTTGACCTCGCATAACCTTGATAAAATGGATGTGGAGTATCAGCACTCTGCTTCTCAAACTGTTACCACAATGCAATGAAAGTAATTAACACCTTGGAATATGCCTGGCACAGGTTAGAGGTCCAAAAATATTTTTTAAAACATGCTGGCTCCCTTCTGTCCCATTTTTCACATGAAATTTTATAAACAACTACAAAAATGATACTCTATTAATGTTAGAGTGTTACAAGCTTCCTAGATAACAGACGTGAAGCTTCATAACATCCTTAAACTAAAACAATTATTTAAATTTAAGAGGTAGTTTGGGTGTGGTGGCTAACACCTATAATCCCATCACTTTGGAAGGCTGAGACAGGTGGATCACCTGAGGTCAGGGGTTCGAGACCAGTCTGGCCAACATGGCAAAACCCTGTCTCTACTAAACACACAAAAAAAATTAGCTGGGAGTAGTGATGCTCACCTGTAGTCCAAGCTACTCAGAAGGCTGAGGCAGAAAATCATTTGAACCCAGGAGGTGGAAGTTGCAGTGAGCCGAGATCACGCCATTGCACTCCAGTCTGGGCAACAGAGCAAGACTCAGTCTCAAAAAAATCATCATCATAATAAAATAAATAAATAAATTTAAGAGGTAGAATCTTTATTTATTCTGCCCATTGTAATTAATTTATGTTTTAAACAGTATGTTTCACCCATACTACCAGCACAAGGAATCTAGAAATGAATCATTGGCATATATATGTAAAGAGTTTCTGAAATCTTCTAAACCACCAAAGCAACAAAAACATGAAAAATTTGATGTTATTGTCTAAGTTGAATTGGTTAACATTGATTGAGATGTAACAACGTTAACTGCCATTCCTTTTATAATAATTCAACCAAAGTGTTATGTAAAGCTTTCAACAACATAATGTAAATCACAAGCTATTTAATGCCTTCAGAACAAGTACCAACTATTAGAGAGAAATTATTTGACATTTAGGTTAACCTGCAGGGGAATGTCTATATAGTACTGATTAAAAAGGTATAAAATTCCAAAATTTGTGATTAATATTTAAACATTGTAATAATTGTGTGACCTCCTGCAAAGCATCGTTTCTCAGTCTCGGTTTGTTTATCAATAAAATGAGTATAGTACCCACATCATAGGAATATTGTAAAGACAAAATACATAAAACTTAGTGTAGTGTGCATAACTTGTTAAATGCAAAGTTAATTATTATACAAATTCAAGTTACAATTTGTGTTAGTCCATTCTCACACTGCTATAAAGAACTACCTGAGACTGGGTAATTTATGAAGAAAAGAGATTTAATTGACTCACAGTTTCTCAGGCTGTACAGGAGGCATGGCTGGGGAGGCCTAAGGAAATTTACAATCATTGCAGAGGTGAAGGGGAAGCAAGCATGTCTTCTTATGGATGGCAGGAGACAGAGAGAGAGAGAGAGAGACAGATAGAGAGAGAAGGAGAAGATGTTACACATTTTTAAACAACCGGATCATGTGAGAACTCTATCACAAGACAGCACTTGGGGGATGGTGCATAGCCATTAGTAACCACCTCCATGGTCCAATCACCTCCGACCAGGCCCTGACTCCAATGCTCAAAATCCCAATTCAACATGAGATTTGGGTGAGAACACAGAGCCAAACCACATCACAATTTGACCTCAATTTTTGTTGTATGCTGTGCTTTGAAATCCTTGAATGAAAAGTTGTTGATGAATTCTGAACAATTCAGAAACTTTAGACTGAAGTTCATGTTGTACCTATCACTTATTAAAAGAAAAAGAAAGAATGATTATATTATTCAATGTCATCAGGCATTAACAGAGGGAAGAAAAGTGTAGAGAATATATTACTCATAAGCAAAATTCTTTCTAAATGGAATCCTTTACAATGTATCCCATGAGGCATCTGTAGGCCTTTAGGGACACAAAACAATTTATTGAAACTTCTGTGCAAATTGAAACTCATATTTGGAGCAATGCATTAAGAATGTACAGATTATTTATTCATGCTCTTCTCTGAAGGAATTGCAGAGATCACTTTTATTATACAAATGCTCCTTCAGTGATTAAAATCCCTTCTCTTTGACATATGGATCAGAAAGGAATAAAAGCAAGTGCATAAAAAATGAAACCTACTCTGATAGATAAATTGCATATATTCAAGAATGAGGAAAATTGTGTGTGCATGTTATCATATTAAAAAAATAAAATATATTTGGAACTCCTTGAGTTTCCTTCCTCAATAATGAGAGGCACAGAATGAGAATGTTCACTTACAGTAATTTTATCAGCACACCATCAGTAAGGCCAGAATGAATGGTAGACATTACTCTTGCAGAAACATGAATAGGATATCATTTTGATATTACTTCTGCAAGCACAGCTAGCAGAGCCAATGTTCATTCTAAACTGCTTGTCAAGGTTTCATAAGAGTCACAACAAATAAAGAAAAAATCCTTGCAGTTTAACCAGCTTTTACTGGGAGTTGTAATGTATCCAGTCCTTTCCTGGGCACTGCCATAAATATAAGAAAAAGATGTTGACATTTTCCAGTGCTAACAGGTGAAGTTGTGTTAATTTTGTACTCCACAATTCCAAGGGAGCTAGCTTGAGAGTTTTTATAGTGTATAAAACATAGGGTTGAGGCAGGGCATGGTCACTCATGCCTGTAATCCCAGTACTTTGGGAGGCCAAGGCGGGCAGATCACCTGAGGTCAGGAGTTGGAGACCAGCCTGGCCAACATGGTGAAACCCTGTCTCTACTAAAATTACAAAAATTAGCCGGGTGTGGTGGTGGGTGCCTGTAATCCCAGCTACTTGGGAGGCTGAGGCATGAGAATCTCTTAAACCCAGGAGACAGAGGTTGTAGTTAGCCAAGATCACACCACTGCACTCCAGCCTGGGTGACAGAGCAAGACTCTGTCTCAAAAAAAACCCAAAAAAACAAAAATACAAAACATAGGGTTGGGATTCACTCATTTGGGGGTGCGGGGCACCTGACTTTGCCACGTAAGGTGTAAACATGGGTAAATTTTTCAGGCTTCGATTCGTTCATTCATCAAATGAGAATAAAAATATCCAACTCTTATCTTCATTATGGGGATTGAACGGATAAATGTATATAAAATATTTAACCCAACATGTTATAGACGTGCCATGGTGGTTAACGTCTGTCTTTGGCTTTCTCCAGTATTAGCCTCTGAGACAGGGATTTTGGTGCTAGAAGCTTATTTGAGAAGTGATTCCAAGACACAGAGGGCGAAAAGCTGAGACATGAGACAGAGAAGGAAGATAATAAAGGGTGATGTCTTGAGCAGGTAACTGCTGTGGGTAACAGAACCCAACTCACTGGGGGAACTCAAAATAAAGTAGAACAGCTTTAGAATTACCCCTCCCCAGAAGCAAAGGTGCTAGGGTACTTATCTACCAACTCTCTGTTATTGGTTTAGGATTGATTCCTGGAGCATTAACCTTTCTGCACTTCTAGCCTGCCCTGCATGCTGGCCAAGCTTGCTTCCAAAGACAGAGAAATGACCATAGGTGGAGAGAATTAAAGGGTTTTCAGTAAGCTGATTACAGAGGCAAGCACTTAGGGAATATAGACAGAGCTTAAACAGGATCTTCATGACTAAGACTTTATTTAACTTCCCCATGACTCCTTAGCTTCTAGGCTCTCACTGCTTTATGAGGCTTCTATAACTCAAGTAAAATCTTTCTAATTGTATTCTTCCCATTTGGAAACATTAGGCCAACAGGATTAGAAAGTATACCATCTGAGTTGAGTGGAATTAGAGCTTTGAACTTGGACATCTAGATTTTATACAGAGTTGGCTTGCTAGATGCTCTCAAAGAGTTTACAACTGAATTGGGGAGACTGTACATACACAAGTGAAAACATGTAAGTGAAATGCAATTTAGAAGTTTAGGGCACTAAAGTCAGTGCAATGGCATTTTTTTTTTTTTTTTTTTTTTTTTTTTTTTGAGACGGAGTCTTGCTCTGTCACCCAGGCTGGAATGCAGTGGCGCAATCTCGGCTCACTGCAAGCTCCGCCTCCCGGGTTCACGCCATTCTCCTGCCTCCCGAGTAGCTAGGACTACAGGCACCCGCCACCACACCAGGCTGATTTTTCATATTTTTTTTTTTTTTTTTTACTAGAGATGGGGTTTTCACCGTTGCAATGCCATTTTCTAAGAGGTAAGACAAAGTTTCATCACTGCAAAATCTGCTGAAATTCTTAATGTTTTTCATCTAGTATCATTTGCCATCTTACCTTGAAATTTCAAGGCATCTGAATAGAGCACACTTAGTGTTTTTTTGTTAAATTGTGAGCCGTTTGGCATGATAGTAAAATGGGCTAATCGTTCAGTATAGTAGAGTAAAAATGACCAAATTTTGGATACTGAATTCTTCTGGTTTATTATTTTGAAGAGAAAAGAGAGAAGAAAATAGGTTATTTCCCAACTGTGGTATAAATACAGCATCAAAGCTGAAAGTGAGTGCATAAAATTGGAGAAGCTTTTCTGAATATGTAAGCTGTGCTAATTAGAGTAGATAAAAATCAACTAATGAGTGTCTAACTTTGTGTGCAGATCTGTGCTTAGAAAGATGGTGAGATAAGAAAAAAAATAGGCTTTATTGAGTTAAAAACAGAGATCTAAGCTCTGCTTCTTATTAGCTGAGCAATTAGGTAACTTAGCTTCTCTCTCTGAAGTCTAAATGCATCTTCCCTAAAATGGGCATAATAAGACTTACCTCACAGTTGTGTGAAAAGAATATGACATATAAATGTAACATGACATATAAAAGTGTTAGAGGCCATCAACAGCTGAACAGACAAACAAATTGTGGTACATCTTTACAACAGAATGCTACTCAGCAATAAAAAAGGATGAACGACTGATGCAGAAACCAACATGAATTAATCTCAAAATAAATACAACAGACAAAAGAGAGTATATACTCTAGGATTCTATTTATATAACATTTTAGAAAATACATAATAATCTATAGTGATAGAAAGCATATGAGAGATTACCTGAGGATGGAGGAATACAGAGGAGTGAGATGGCACAGGAAACTTCTGGGGTAAACGAGATGTTCATTATCTTGATTGTGGTGCCGGCTTCATGGATGTATACATATGTCAAAATTTATCACATTGTGCATTTTAAATGCATGCCATTTATTGTATGCAAATTTTACTACAATAAAGCTGTTGACAAAACAGTATTAGATGCTCAGTAAATGCAACTGTCCTTTTCTAAGTGTGTGTTTATCGGACCTTAATGCAACTTGCTTGGGGTCAAATTTGGTAAGTCCAAATCAGCTGAAGCTATACAGATTTTGTCTGCCCATCACTTCTTTCTTCTTCAAAAGAGCAACAGCATTGTCCCTCTTTTGGTAAACCTCTCCTACCTGGCTCAAAAGCATGGTGCTTTTTGGGGTTGCCAATCATACAGACCCAACACTTTGGACACTTAGGAACTGGCATGTGCAGGGAACACCATGTGGCCCTTTCAGATCCCCTCTACCAAATGCTGTGTGCCCAGTCCCCAACTACTTCTTCCTTTTGCTGCAAAGTTTGCACCTGCAACCTTCTTCAGAGGATTGCCTTTGAGCTAACAGGGATGACTTGCCTATAGAGAGCCGGGGTTTACATCCTGCTGACCAAGGCAAACTGTAACCGATGACGGGCACAGTGATGTTTTGCCCAGCTCCCTTGCTGTGAGAGGGGACAAACTCTGACGTGCAATTTATGCTCTAAGCACTCTGTGGGCCTAGGCTGGTGCTTCATCTGAAATTGCAGCTTTGACCAGTAATTTTCTCTTCCTTATCCTGCCTTCCTATTCCCTTACCATTTTCTACTGAGAAATTTTCCTTAATAAAACCTCTTGTACCTGAATCTGACTTCAAACGGCACAGCAGCCATCTCTTTGGCCACTGAGATTTCCAGCGATACATCTGGGACCCCAGCTGACCTCATGAGGGTCTTTTAGATATTTTGAGACTTGAGCTGGGGCTGTCTTTCCTCTTTGGTCAAAGGGAAGTATGGATGTGACACTAGAGCTCCTAGGTTCCTCATCTTGAGAAAAACACTGCTTCGAAAGAGGAATGCTAAATAAAGAAACTCACCAGAGATGAAGTGAGAAACTCCTGGCGATGGTTGGGTCCATGATGCCAGATACCTTTAACAACAGCACTCTTTTTCCTTCTGGGGTTGTTCACACTGACCAATAAATAAAGCATGTATTTTGAGTCATACTCAAATATTTAAAAATGTTTTTCATACTTTTCAGTTGTTTTTAGTAGTGTGAATTGATTTTCTTTGGAACACCAAACTCTCCCCTTGCACAGACTGATGAGATGAAATCACACTGGGGGAATTTGGAGCTAATCTTAGATTTCTTTCATTAAAAATTATTATTTTCCACAAGACACAGACAATAACATAAAAACTCCTTGTATCAAGGAAAAGCTAATCTTAATGGCACAGGCTAATGCTGATAGCATAAAAATGACTTCCTGAGAAAGTTTAGCTCACAAATCCTCTGAACCCTTACTAAATCAGATGGATAGCAGGACCATTAATGGCTTGGAGAATTTTCAAACTGAAATTTGCTATTTTGTGCAGAATATTAGAATAGTGCTTCCTCGGCTTGGCTAAAATCAAACTAATGACATTGGAATTACTATTTTAATTCATTTAATGATTGCTTGATGAGTTAAAACTTTTTGCTTCTCTCTTGTTATATTTTTAAAAAATTAATCCACTCTAAAAGATGAGATATATGAAAATAAAACATTTCATGCAATAATCTCTGTTGTTTTTAGTGGGTTTTTTAGTGGAGGGAGGAGATATATCTTGGATTATTAAAGGTCAAAAAGGTGAGATTGGCAATATTAAGTGTTACAGTATTTCTGCTCTAAGAAGAAATATTTATAATACTGGTCCTCAACCAGGGGAGATTTTACTCTTCCTCCCCACCCTCGTGTATTAGTCCCTTTTCATACTGCTATGAAGAAATACCCGAGACTGGGTAATTTATAAAGAAAGGTTGAATGGTCTCACAGTTCCACATGGCTTTGGAGACCTCACAACCATGGCAGAAGGCAAAAGGCACGTCTTACATGGTGGCAGGCAAGAGTATGTGCTGGGGAACTGCCCTTTATAAACCATCTTTATAAGATCTCCTGAGACTTACTCACTATCATGAGAACAGCATGGGAAAAACCCATCTCCATGATTCAGTAACTACCCACAACAAGTGGGGATTATGGAAGCTACAATTCAAGATGAGATTTGGGTGAAGACACAGCCAAACCATATCACCTGCTTCCAGGGGATATTTGGCATTGCAGTGTCCAGAAAGATTTTGAATTGTCACAAGTGTAAAGGAGGGGGCATTTGCTACTGCGTATAATGGTAGAGGCCAGGGATGATGCTAAATATCCCACTATGCATAGGACAGCCCCCCACAACAAAGAATGGTCCAGCCCAAAAGGACAATAGTGCAGAGGGAATTAAATTCTCATTTACACCCTTGTTACCAAATCTTCCCTTTCTTTTACCTCAGAGCTGTACCCCGGAGAAACAAAAGGAACTACTCTAGACTGGAGTCTAGGTTAAAATGTCAGTCCTGAAACCTCTTAGCCATGTCATCTAAGGTAAACTACTTTGCTCCTCTGTATGTTTTCCTTCTAATTTTGTAACAGTGCAATAGCACTTACCTCATAAAGCTATTTGGAGAACGAAATGAGGTAGACATTTCTAGTAAAACTGCTTAGCACAGTGCCTGAACAAAACATAGATCCAACACAGCTTAGCCATTTATTGTTTTTGTTACAACAGGCAGAAGTTTGGGGCAGATATAGAAGATAAAGCAAGAGACTGGGCTTGGTGGCTCACACCTGTAATCCTAGCACTTTGGGAGGCCGAGGTGCGTGGATCACTTGAGGTCAGGAGTTCGAGAGTAGCCTGGCCAACATGGTGAAACCCTGTCTCTGCTAAAAATACAAAAATTAGCTGGGTGTGGTGGTGAGTACCTGTAGTTGCAGCTACTTGGGAGGCTGAGGCAGGAGAATCACTTGAAACTGGGAGGTGGAGGTCACAGTGAGCAGAGTTCATGCCACTGCACTCCAACCTGGGCAACAGAGTGAGACTTTGTCTCAAAATAAATAAATAAATAAATAAACAAATAAGAAGCAATCTTTTCTTGGACTGTTTTGATTAACTCATAGTAATACTAGAGATATTTTATTGTATCTTAAAAAATAAAATATTAGAATTTCATTTAAAAAATTACTGTATATCTTCTACCACAGACACCCTTACTCCATTCTTAAGCCCTAGCCTCACCTTTCTCTTTAATCCCAGAACCTCTTGTTCTTCTCTCATTATCAACCTATCTCCATCTTCATCTTTTTTTTTTAATAACTTGAACTTACCTTAGATTCAGGGGGTGCATGTGCATTCAGGGGTGTCTGTTCTGTGGTTATATTGTGTGATGCTGAGGTTTGGGGTATGAAGGAGCCCATCACCTAGGTAGTGGGCATAGTACCTAATAGGCAGTTTTTCAGCACTTGTCCCTTTTCCTCTCTCCCCACTCTGGCAGTCCCCAGTGTCTCTTGTTTCCATCTTTATGTTCATGTGTACCCAATACTTAACTCCAACTTACAAGTGAGAACATGTGCTATTTGGCTTTCCTATGTTAATTTGCTTAGGATAATGGTCTCCAGCTATATTCATGTTGCTGCAAAGGAAATGATACTTTTTTATGGCTGCATAGTATTCCATAGTGTACCTGTACCATATTTTCTTTATCCAATCCACCATTGATGGACACCTAGGTTAATTCCATGTCTTTGCTATTGTGAATCATGCTATGATGAACTGAAGTTAATTCTTACTTTCCCCCAGCTCTCTCTGCATTCCTGAACTCCATGGCCTTTAAAGTAAAGTTTCAAGTAGGTTATAAGATCAGGCAGTATAACGTCATGGTCTACAGGGCAAATTTTGTCAACATCCTTGCCTTTGTTTGGTCTTCTTTTTAAAAAACTGCTTTTCTTTTATTTGACTGCTTTTAGATAGGACACATACATGTTACCAAGGCTCCCATGACTCCTTATTCCCTTGTTTGGCTTAATTTATTCATTTAGGTTTCTTTGCTTTGTCTCCTGAAGGCAACTGGGTTTAGATGCTGCAGGAGGTTAGAGGCAGAGGATTTGACTGTGAGAAGGACTGAGGAAGGCTACTGGAAAGAGCTAAGTACTGCAGCAGTGGGCTCAGGAAGGTGGTGGAAAGGGCAGCATTCTGGACAGGTCAAAAGCTGTGAATACCTGTGCCAAAGTAGAATGTATATGGCCTTTTCTGAGGACAAAGAATATCACAGTCTGGGTAAATAAACCATCAGTGCAGGAGAGTCATTGCAGAGACAGTCAGAAATATATACTTAAACCAGAGGCTCTATAGAATGAAGCATTAGGTGGAAGAATTTGGATTTCATTTGTAGTAATGGAAAGCATTACAGTTAAAAAAAAAAAAAAAAAAAAAAAGGACATGGAAGTCACAAAAGGAAAAGGATCTTTTAATTTTTTTAGAGAAATAGATTTTCTTTTTTTCCTATCAATTTGTGTTCATTGTAGAAAGGTTAGAAAGTAAAGGAAATGGGCCAGGCGTGGTGGCTCATGCCTGTAATCCCAGCACTTTGGGAGGTTGAGGTGGGTGGATCATAAGGTCAGGAGTTCAAGAACAGCCTGACCAACATGGTGAAATCTGGTCTCTACTAAAAATACAAAAATTAGGTGAGCGTGGTGGTGTACACCTGTAATCCCAGCTACTCAGGAGGCTGAGGCAGGAGAATGACTTGAACCTGGGAGGCAGATGTTGCAGTGAGCTGAGATTGCACCACTGCGCTCCAGCCTGGGCAACAGAGCGAGACTCCGTCTCAAAAAAAAAAAAAAAAAAAGAAAAGAAAGGAAATGAAAATCACCCCACCCACCTCCTAGCCTTCAAATTATTTATAGTTACCACACACACACACACACACACACACACACACACACGGAGTTTTAAAAACAAAGTTTAGAGTCATCTATAAAAGTTTTAGTCTACTTTAAAAATTTGAGATACCAACAGTATTTTTCCAAGTTGTTAAAGTTGTTAACTATTTTTAAAAAATATTTTGTCTGATACAATTGCAAAAGTAAGCAAAGATCTGTGTTCACTGCAACATTATTTATAAAACTCAAAACCCAGTAAATGTAAAAACAATATGAATATACTTTAACAGGAGCAACTGATGATTTCACTAATATTTATTGAGCATCTACTGTGTGCCAGGCACTGTTCTAGCCATCGGGAATGCAACAGCAAGCAAAGCAGACAAATTATTTGCACTCATTGAGCTTACATGTCAATGAGTTTATATTCTGGTGCAGGGCTTAGCAACTTTTTCTGCAAAGGGCTGCATATTACATGTTTTTAGTTGTATGGTCTCCAGGGTCACTACTGAATTCTACTATTGCAGGTGGAAAGCAGCCATAGACAATACATGCACCAACAGGTATGGCTGAGTTCCAATAAAACTTTATTTACAAAGATAGGCAGTAGGCTAGATATATATGTAGATACAGATTATAGATATATAAAGAGAAAATATATGAACAGACAATATATAGATAGAATAAATTATTGGACTAGAGGCTTTAAACTATTCTAGGATCTGAATATATTAATAGATTGCCAAATTATCCTTTAGAAGGATGTAACAATTCAGTTTCCACTTCTACCAACAGGAAGAAGAGTGCTCACTGCCTCCACAATTGTATCCACATTGGGCATTTTAATTTACTTAAAAATGTACAACTTTAATAGGCAGTATTATATTTTATTTTGCATTTCTTCAATGCAGTCAGGGAAGTTAGCCATTTTTTTCTTGTTTATAGGTCACTTCTATCTTTTTTTCTGAATTGTTTATTCTCATCCTTTTTGTCTATCATTGTGCTTTTTAATTTTTCTTTTTATAAGAGTTTCTAGATACTTAATATTTTCATGTAAAAATTTTACTCTTTCCAACCTCAGCTAGATGAATTAAAATTTTAAAATGAAATTTTACTTTAGTCTCCCTCTAGTTTTTTTCCTTGTGGCATTATGAACTTCACTCTTCTGGAAACTCTTTGGCTAACTGATCTGAGGTTATTTCAAATTTTTAAGGTAGAATTTTGAAAGGAAACTTGTAGCGGCTTTTAGCTTAGAGATATCTCTACAGGCAGGTTCTTCTTTGTGGTGGCTAAACTCTCTTTAGCTCATGGCCAGCCATTATCTCTGATGGAACTCTGCTAACATTCATTTTGCCTACAATATCAAGAGTTCTCCACATTATTTCAGCCCATGGTTGTAGGAACTAGGGGCCTAACTAGGTGACAAGGCTAGGATTCTTTGCCCTGCTTTCTTTGCTGAAGTGAGCAGACCTCCTTCAGAAGCTGATCTGCCTCTTTGACTTGGCTTTCAGTCAATTTACTTCTGACATAATCACGTTTGCTTTTCCAGGAACTTAACAAAGCTTGATATCAGAAGAGGAGAAATCATTATTTGCACCACTTCTATCTACTTCTGCTGTAAAATCTTTTTTTTTTTTTTTTTTAACCAAGTATAGGTTCTCTCAGATTTTCTTCTCTTGCTGTCTCTAATCTTTTTATACACATCAATAAAAGTCAACCAAACAAACACTTTCTAGAATGCTTGAGTCTCCTTATGTCTGCACTGAGAAAATCCCAGGGCAGCATTTTTACAGCTACATTGCAGGGCCCAGACTGCAGGAATGTTTAGAGAATCCATGCTGTGCTAGAAATAATACGGAACAGGACACAAGTTAGTAATTGAGGTGGTCAGGAAAACAGGTAGGAATATAGTTTAGAGCTACAGTTCCAAAACTTTTTTTCAAAATACAGAACCTTTTTTTCTAACAGACTCAAATGCCTCTCTTCCTATTCCAAATAAAACACTAAAATGATCTAATATGGTTCGTTGTAAATGAGAGGCAATATAGTCTATCTTGACCCCACATCCCCCTTGATCCACCCTGGAAGTTATTTGCAGCTCAGGAGGATAGACCCAGCCTCGAGCACCTGAATCTCTTGGCCCTAAGGCTTTATCTAGGTATAGGGGCATGAAAGGGCCCAAAGGGGAGGCAGGCTGGAGATGAAGAAGGAGTTCAGAGCAGGTGTGAATGCCCCTAAGAGCATCCTTCAATCAATAAGGCATGAGAGTTGGTGAATAAACATGATCAGTTCCGTGCTCCTCAATGAAACAATTGTATAGCATTTTCCATAAGTCTCTCGAAGGTTTCCAAAAACCAACCAACCAAACAAAAAAACCTCAAGTGCCTACACCCTAGCAATGTAGTCTTTTATTAGTTTTTACCTTCTCCATCTCACTTCCTCAATCCTTCTCCTGCTGTCTAGGATCACCTCTTAAATAATCTCTTTGTATCCAAATTGTTGTTTTAACGACTGCTATGGGAGAAACCCACTTTAGAAAATGGAATGATGATGCAGAGATTGTACATCAGAATTAGATAGCCCGTGTTGACCAGTATGGTAGCCACTAGCCATGTGTGGCTATTCAAACTTAAGTATAAATTTAAAAAAATGAAATGAAATTAAAAATTGATTTTCTCAGTCGCATCAGCCATATTTCAAATATTCAATAGCCACATAGGGCTAACGACTGTGATAATGTACAGCACAGATATAGAATATTTTCCTCATTGCAGGAAGTTCTATTGGACAGTTCTGGCCTAGAATCAATTCCAGATTGATTGGAACTGGTCTTCTCCTATTCATTACATCAGGCCATTTACTCTCTGCTTTAAGACTCAGTTTGTACGTCTGTAAAATACGTCGGTGGCGAGGATTAAGATAATTTCTGTAAAGCATTCAGAAAGCACCTAAGTGTTCAATAAAAGGAGGGGGAAGGAGAAAGAGCGAGGTGGAGCTCTAAGGTGTCCAAGGACTCTGAGGAACTGTATATAAAAACAACTAGTGTAGTGTGTCACACAGGGCAGGTTATTTCCCTTCATGGGCCTCCACTTCCTTTCTCACTGGGGACTACTGGCAGATTTCTAGACACTCATGAATCTTTGCATCTTCTTATTAGGGATATTTTTGCACCAGCTTCATCTTTATTTATTTACCCATCCAGTCAATAGCAGTTGGGCACCTCCTGTCTTCCAGGCACTGTACTGTGGGCAGAGTAATAACAATGCAAAAACACGGTCCTTGTCATTGCAGATTTTAAAATCCTGAAGGATGAAGCAGACAAGTAGCAAATGCAGTAACAAACCTCTAATAACCACTGAGATACCCCTAGCTCCTGCTTCAGGGAGGCTTCCTGAAGGGGGTGACTGAAACTCAAAGGATGAGAGAAACTCATGCTGGTGAACAACATGGAAGGGTGTTTCAGATAGAGGGAAGAGCATAGAGGCATCTTTTGGAGCCTCAGTCCATACTCCTTGCTGTCATGTAGTAAATTAGGTTTTAGAGGGGATGGGGAAAGTTTCAGGAGGATGGTAGAAGCAGGGGAAGAAAGGGAAGACAAAATGTGAAAGGAATGTGAAAGGTGGGAATTGGATAGCTGCTGATCTTCCCTCTAGCTATGCCAAAGTGCTACCTTCGATGCTGGTGCTTATTTATTTATGTATGTATTTATTTATTTTTCGAGACGGAGTCTTGCTCTGTCATTCGGTTGGAGTGCAGCAGCGTGATCTCTGCTCACTGCAATCTCCGCCTCCTGGATTCAAGTGATTCTCCTGCCCCTGCCTCCCAAGTAGCTGGGATTACAGGCGCCTGCCACCATGCCTGGCTAATTTTTGTATTTTCAGGAGAGATGGGATTTCACCATGTTGGCCAGGCTGGTCTTGAACTCCTGACCTCAAGTGATCTGCCTGCGTCGGCCTCCCAAGGTGCTGGGATTATAGGCTTGAGCCACTGCGCCTGGCTGATGTTGGTGTTTCTCCAACCATGAAGCATGAACCACCTACAACAAAGACAGTGGAGTAGGGGCATTATTTATAAGAATGCGGATCCTTAAGCCCCAAGACAGACCTACTGAATCAGAATTTCTGGAGAGGATGGCCCAAAGGAATTCTGTTACATACCTAAGCTAAGAACCATGGCCTGTGGCTGGGTACAGTGGCTCCTGCCTGTAATCCCATAACTTTGGGAGGCTGAGGAGGGAGAATAGCTTGAGTCTGGTTGTTTAAGACCAGCCTGGGCAACATAGTGAGCCTCTATCTCTATAAAAACATATATTTTTTAATTAGCTGGGCATGGTGGCATATATATGTAGTCCCAGCTACTCAGGAAGCTGAGGTGGGAGGATTGCATGAGCCCAGGAGCTCAAAGCTGCAGTGAGCTATGATCATGCCACTGCACTCCAGCCTGGGTGACAAAGCAAGACTCCTTCTCAAAAAACAAAAAAGAGAAGAAGAAAAAGAATCACTGCTGTGGCTGCTCACTTTCTAATGAGGCAGGACATTTGTAAAAGAACGTTTCTTTAATTTTTACTTTACTGTTTAAAAGAAGCTTTCTTAATAATATTGAAGGTGCTGAACTCCACAGGTTCCAATTGCAATAGGAATTTAGGTTTTATTTCTAACTTCTTTTCCACAATCAATCTAATGCTACTTTTCTCTTTTAGTTCAAGAGCCTCCATAGTCCTTTGTGTAAATGTTCTTTCCTCAGCTTTTACCATCTTCTTCATCCAGCTCCAAACTCCCTGCCAAAAGAATATCATCACCCTTGTTTCCACCATTTCATCTTGTTCTCTTGTTCCACTGACCTTGTCTCCAGCTGGGCCTTCCCTAAGTTAATGATGTTCCTTACTCTTCCTTCTTTCTCATCTTGACTTTGACCTGTCACCACTGCTCTAAACTTGCTTGCTGTGAATTCTCTCCAGGGTGCAGTGAGAATTTCTCTTGAGCAACTTCAGTTTTGGCAAAGGAGGCACTTTTTGTCATAAATCCCTTTTCTTCTGGGCACCTTACATAGTCGTCCCTCACTGTCCATGGAGAATTGATTCCAGGAACTCCCATGGATAATAAAATTCATGGATGCTCAAATCTCTGATATAAAATGACATAGTATTTCCATACAACGTATGCACATCTTTCTGTATACTTTAAGTCATTTTTAGATTACTTGTAATACCAAATACAATGTAAATGCTATGAAAATAGTTGCTACACTGTATTTTTTTACTTGTATCATTTTTTATTATTGTATTGTTATTTTTTTATTTTTTCCCCAGAATATTTTCAATGTGCAGTTGGTTGAGTCATAGATGTGGAACCCACAGATACAGAGGACCGACTGTCATTTAAATAAAGCTGCTGAGAAATACCATCAAAATTAATCATTTTAATGCATTATTGAAGAGGGAAAAATAACTTAAGCACAATGACCATTCTTTCTGTGCCACTGGCAAACAATACAACTGAAGCACTGGTTAAAATGGTTGTCACAAATTGCAACAGGGCTATTACCTATGCATATAATGAAAGGCCAAAAAGTTTCTTCTGTAAATTCCAGAAATCTGTTATCCATTAAAAAATAAATAACCAAATGACATCCACAGATGCCCTTTATTTCATCATTGTAATAGTGATTTTCATTCCTGACACGCAGCAGCATGAACTCAAATATGTAATTCATGAAAATTAGGGTTGTTTCTTAAAAAATTCTATTCGACTCTTCTGGTTATAATGAGTTACTATTTGTCAAACAGTTTTTATGCTTAAGTGAAAAGGTAACGGTAAACAACCACCGGAACTGCCAGATGCAGTATCCCTTTGCTGGGTTTCATGATATGTCTCTTTGGTAAATCTGGGCCCCTGGAGTAACCAGTGCGAATATGAAAATGAGCACATTATTTCACTGTTAACAGGCACTGCTAAGATGAAAGAGAAGGCACGTAGGCCTACTGATGTTTTTATTTTTCTTTTTGCAATGATTAACTGAATAAGAAACAGTATAGCCAAGGTGCTAGAAATATAAAGCTTAATCGTAGAGTTTTAGAACTTCATATATCAAATGCATGCAGTTTATGAGAAGTGTTACACTGTCAACTCACAGCTCAAATAAGATGTCATACTTGACCTTCATTTTACTAATAGGAAAACTGAGGCTCACAGATGTAAATACTAAAGAAATAAACACACAAAAAAAGAGTTCTTAGTCAAATAATGAAGGCATGGTAGGTAACAGCCACTGGGATCTCAAGTGTTTGAGGATGCATCTCACTGGCAAAATAGTTACTGTCATATCATAATCCCCTTTTCACAGACAAAGGAATTGAGACTGTTAAGTAACTGCCCAGGGCCATGGAGTTTTTAAATCGTAGAGTCAACACTTGCAATGTCTAACTTTGTGCTTCAATCTGATACCAGAGAGTGCAGAATGCTTTCAATAGTGCTATTGCCTATGGCCGTAGTTACTGTTCAAGCAGTTCACAATTGCCATTTTGACATAGCAAAAGCATAGAATAGCTATTCATTCACCTTAAGCCAATGCTTCTACATGTCCCAGCTGATTTAGACCACGGGTAGAGAATGGGTTTTGTACCAGGTGTCAAGGCTCTCTCAAAGCATCGGTCATCATCTCCACCTACGATTTATCAGCTTTTTGTCCTACATTTAGGAAACAAATGGGGGATACCAGAGTAACTCATCTTTGGATTCACCAAGAAACATCTTGAGAGTTCATGCCTATGGTTTGGTTTGTTTGCTTTTTTATTTCTCAAACTAAAGATCATTTTGAAAAGATTATTTAAAATGCAGGTCCCAGTCTCCATCCTAAGTGATTCTGATTCCATGAGTGTGAGATGGAGTCCAGGAATCCCAATACTTGAAACTCTAAAACAAAATGTAATGGTTCCTTGACCACTACTCTCTATCCTCTTCTTGGAGGCAACCACTTTAGACTCTTAATACTTTTGTCTGGCATTTGTACATCTCTCTAATTCTCTAGTGCTATCAAGATAAATTACAAAGAGTCAGGGGTCTCCTAATCCACATCTCAAATTGGCCCTGGTGTTTCACATTCGATATCACGCAAATATTTGTTATGGACCCACTAGAGGAAGAAAAAGAACATTTATGAAGTCTTTACTTGTGCAAGGTCTTTACATGTAACATCTGATCATTGACTACTTACTGGCACCCTATGAAGCAGGCATTTCCCTAGCCACAGGTGTTCAAGTGGGTGGAGGTCCAGTTTGGCTGAAAACTTAATGTTTGTTCCAGGAAAGCACAGTGCAGAACTCTGGTAGAATCTAGATTCCTATTTTGAGGAGGTTGGAGGATGGAAGCGGGGAGTAAGAAATAGGGAGAAATCTTACAAGGAAATCTATAATGCAACTCATTCCACATATGTTTATTGATTACCTTTTCTAATCCAAGTCCAGTGTTAGGCACTGGAGATGCTACATGAATGGTTATCTTTCTTCCTTCTGTCCCTTCTCCCCTACCCACTTGCTGCAGAGAAGGCACAAAGAGATAATGTGAGTAAAGACACTGAGGAATTGCTGATGAAAGATTTGGACCCCAGAGCCCAGACAGTCTTCCAAGTCAGACAGGAAAACTCTTAGGAGGCTGATAAGCCTGGAAAGTCCCCAAGTTACTCACCAGTAGACAGTGAACCAAAGAATGCCAAATGTACTTGGATGACAATCAGAAAGCCTCTCCCCACTCCACTTTCAAAAATCCCACCATAATAGAAAAATCGCATCTTAAAAGAACACTCATCAATCAAAGACTGTCTTAAGAGTTTCTCCTTTATCTCTATAAAACAAATACTTCTTTCAAATGGCTTCCAGTCTCATTTGGAAGGAAAGTGACAGTAGCCAACTCCCTTAGCATAATAAAGTCTGAAATAACAGCCTTTGATTAATTCTATAGGTGGTCTTCCTCCTTCTGGCAAAATGTTCAGAGCTCTCAACAAGTTTAAACGTTCACTCTCAAACGTTAGCAAGTCTTTGCTCTATCTCAGCGGACCCAGTAGGGGTAATGATGAACAATATGGAAACTCAAACCCAGTCTTGTCAAGAGGAAGGTGTTAAGGAGAGTGATTAGAGTCCAGCTTTGGGAAATTTGATCCCAAGCTGTGTCACCCTTGGCAAGTTACATGACCTTAGAGTCATGTAAATGTCATGTGGAACTCTGTGGCCCAGTTTCTCTCTGGCAAAATGGGAATAACAGTAGGACCCCTTTTGCAGGGCTCCTGTGAAGATTAAATGACTGAAAACAGAGGCAGCAGAGTATATGTATCAGGAAAGAGCATCCGTTTGTTATTTAATAAAAAAGAAACATGAGTCCATACTGATACAAGTGAATAAAAGAATTCACTGAAGAATAGTGTTAAAGTGAACTAAACATGGCCTAAGAAGGACTCGGTACTTCTATATTTGAGTCCTTGTGGACGACTGCAACCTAGCTTCATAGGTAGACAAGATTGAAAACCTAACTTAGAAGTATGCGCCTAAAACAATAGCTAAGTCTTGGCCAATCCCTGTGGCCATATTTCAACCATTTATACATTGCTGAGTGTTCAAACTGTTTAAGGCAAACGCCAAGCTGTAACCAATCCAGCTGTTCTGTACCTCACTTCTGATTTCTGTACATCATTTCCCTTTTTTTGGTCTATAAATCTTCTTCCACCACGTGGCTGCACTGGAGTCTCTGCGATAATCTACTGTGATTCTGGGGACTGCCCGATTCGCGAATCGTTCATTGCTCAATTAAACTCTTTTACATTTAATTCAGCTGAAGTTTTTCTTTCATCAATGGAGATGATGGGAAGACAGCGCAGTTTTTCTGAGTAGAATACAAACTAATAAAGGTAGGATGGAGTTAGAGTATTGCCACTTTTCCACCATCGTGGCAATAATTGATTTAAGCAATCATCATCATTATCAAAAGATGGTAAATCTAGTGGGTAAAATTATGTCTCGAAATGGGCTAGAAATTATATTAAAATAAAAATCCTCAGTTCCCCCACTTTCCGAACAGAGAGGTTAGGAAAGAAGCTAGTAGCAACAGTTGTCTACTTGTGTTACATTGTACCTTTTTTCATGATCATATGCTCAAGAAGGAGTAAGGTTAAAAAAAAATCTAAAATAGTGCTTAATTTGGGGGTGGGTGGAAGGGATGTGAATCTCATCTCTTATCAGACCTGCCACCTCTGGCAAGTTACTTAACCTCTGTGCACCTCAGTTTACTCTTCTGCAAAATGGGAATTGTACACTTGTACCCGCTTAAAAGGTTGCTATGAAGACTAAACAGGTTTATATTTGTCAAGTGCTTGGCACATATTCAGTAACTTTGCTGTTGTCGTTTTTATTACATGTACATTGCTTAGACTCCTGTAAACTCTATGAAAGGGAAATACTCTTGGGACCCCCAAAACACTAAGCTAAAGGGAAAAGTTAAGGTGGGAACTGCTTAGGGCAAACCTGCCTCCCATTCTATTCAAAGTTATCCCTCTGCTCACAGAGATAGATGCACAGCTGATTGCTTCCTTTGGAAAGGCTCATCAGAAACCCAAAAGAATGCAATGCTTTGTCTCCTATCTACCGACAACCTGGAAGCCCCTCCCTGCTTCCAGTTGTCTCGCTTTTCCGGACCAAACCAATGTACATCTTACGTACATTGATTGATGTCTCATATCTCCCTAAAATGTATAAAACCAAGCTGTGTCCACGACCGCCTTAGGCACTTGTCGTCAGGACCTCCTGAGGCTGTGTCACAGGCGCGTTTTTAACTTTGGCAAAACAAACTTCTTAAATTGATTGAGACCTGTGTCACGTATTTGGGGTTCACAACTCCAGATGAATGTCGCTTTTATCATTCTGATTACTGGGCTTAAAGTCCTCTAATAGCTTTACATTGATCTTGGTTTAAGGATAAAACAAAACAAAACACCCACAACTCCCTAAGGGATGGAGAGCCTCCCCGACCTCTCCTTGACCCACCTGAAGCCCTGGGCTGCAGGCTCCTCACCCGTCCCTATTCCTTAAAGTCTCAGCTCCAACACCACTGTTCCAGATAGGCCTCCGGGACCCCAGGACTAGACCAGGGGTCTCTGCGGAGGGCGTCAGCTACGTGAGCCACCCTTCCAGCACCCACTGCCATGGCGAATATTCGCTTGTTTGGCCATCCAGGGACTGTTTGAGCCCCAAGACGGCAGGGCTCGGGCTCTGTCTTTGCTCAGGACCATAACCCGGGGACTGCACAGTAGGCCCTGAGGCCTTGGGACCGCTCAACGTGAACCGGGGCCAGGTCGCGGACCGAGAGCTCTGCGGCCTTAGGAACGCCTGCGCCCCGGAGACCCAGGGGGCCGGCCTGGCCAGGCCCGCCTCTGCCACCTCCTCCCGCCTGCTTCTGCTCCGACCCCTCCTCCCGCCGCTCCTCCTCCGCCTCCTTCCCCTGCCCGCGCCCGCCCTACTGCCCCTTGCTGGGTTTCCTGTTTAAGATGGCGTCCCCCGTGGCAACGCAGGCCGGGAAGCTTCTGCGAGCCCTAGCACTGCGGCCCCGCTTTCTGGCGGTCGGGTCCCAGGTGAGCGTGGAGGCAGGAGCTGCGGGCGCTGACAGCGGCGCCCGCCTGCCCGGGCTTCCCTAGCTCCCTGCTGCTCTTGCTCTCCGCCTGGCCCCGTGCGCGGCCCCTCGGGCGCCCCACTTCGGGAGGCGCCGCGGCGCCGCGCCGGGGTCCAGGAGGGACCCCCGCTCCAGTGTGGGGCAGGGGCGGCGCGGGGGTGGCCCCGGGTGCCTCGGGGTGTGAGCGGCCCAAAGCACGGGAGTCGCCGCTGTCTGCCCCTCCGGCTCACGGTGAAGGCGCTGAAGCAGGCGCTGGATGCAAGTTTAAGAAAACTTTCTCCGACCGGGTTTTGGAGCCCTGAGGTTTTATTGTCAGCTATACTAATTCTGCTTTTCAGACGGCTCGCACTAACCCTGAGCACATTTAGGCCACGTGATAAACATGCCTGGAAACCCATTTCAGCCCAACTAGGAACTCACCCCCCCGGGTGAACTTCCTGCGGGCTACCTGCTTCTGCAGACTTTTAAGGTGCCTGAGTTGGTCAAATCCATGGGTCAAGGAGAAAAATGGGAAACGATCTTTCTCCTCTTTTCAATGAAAAATCAGGCCTGTCACTAAAACGCATTAGACAGTTGACCCTGTCCATGTCCTCCTTGTCGATGGAGAATGAAACCAAAGAGGGTCAGTGGTGGGCTGGATAGCGATTGGAACTTGGCCTCTAGGAGATATTTACCTTGCGCAGATGGCAAGCGTTCCAGTAGTCAGAAGGACTTAAGGGAAGTTTTGAGTTGGTGATGACTCTTTGAGAAATCACTCAACCACTGAACTGGTTAGTCTCCGTAGATTATCTCTCTCCCCTTTTAAAGAAAGCACAGTCAGGGATTCAGCCACAGCAGAGTTAATGCCTTGCCTATTTCCCCATTTTTAATTGATGAGAGGCAAATTATCACTCATACAATTTTAACCAGGATGTGCATAGTATAGTTTTTTAGAAAATTTAAAAAATAGCGATTGACGGTTTTTTGAGTTACTCTAAACTTTGGTTCATTATGACATCTGTGAGCTATTTTTACCCCTCTCCTTTCCCATTTCTCTGTTATTGTTAATGTAAATTTAAAAGGTGCTAATACTTACTACTGTAATATTCTTAATAGGTGCTTGACAGTATAGTGAGGTAGCAAAAGGAATGGCAGTTTTGTCTAATTAAAACTCACTAATTGTTGTAATACAGTAAGGAGAATACCTCCAGGTGAGTTAAGTCTTATTCATTATTTAAGTGTTAGAAAAAGCAAGAACTAGGGTGCTAACTATGAGTGTAGACTTGAATTGATGAGAAACATAGGGCCCAGGGCAGTGAAAACTCATGAATTGTACAGAGAACCCTAAAATGCAGAGTGTTTAGCTGAAGTATGTGAAGCCTATGTACCTAACCAAGAAACAAGAGGCTGAACCCAAAACAGGAGAAAATCTGGTTGGGGAGAGATACTCTTGGTTTCTCAGGAAAACTGGGTAAAAAGATCTGTTCGCACACCCCATCTGGTTACTATGATTTGCATACTTGTGGATGATGTTATTCTGTAATGTCTTAGAAGACAAAAATAGGTTTTTTTTTTTTAAAGATAGAAATGTATACAATGTCCAACAACTGAAAATGGATATTAGCAATCATTTAGTCCAGCCAGCTCATTTCATGGGTAGAGAGATTGAGGCCTAAAGAAGTTCGATGATGCATTCAAGGTTACAGTGAGAGTTTGTGGCAGTCCAGAGTAAAGGCTTACCTTTATGTTTCTGTTACACCATGCTGTTTCCTGGTGAGTATATCCTTCCTCATGAAAATAAATTATATCAACATGCAAATTAATCTGCAGACCAGTAGTAACTGTGTAACATCCAAGTCATTAGCACCACAGATACATTTTTATTTTTTTCTTTATGACCATCTTAGAATTGTCCATAAAAATGGTGAGTATTGCTCATGACTTGTAGGAAAGCCTATTTTCAAATTCTTGGGTGCTTCCTATGATCTGTTTCATGTACACTGATTTGATATTATGTCTGCATAGTCCCTTGCCCGTGGCAGACATTACAGTTAAACATGGCCCACTTCTCCCATCATACTTAAGAATCCTCACCAAGTATCCCAGAAATCTGTTGCCACTCTTGGCCCAGACCTACTTTATACCACCAGGCCTTGTGAAAAACTGTTGTCTCTACAGAAATAAAAGACCCAGTTTCTGCTTAGAGAAATAACTTTAACTGGTCTCTCAAAGATACCCATAGAATGACATTTTGTCTTCTCCCTCCCTATGGTTAAATTTAACATTTGACACATATACCTGATTCTTAGTGTCGCTGATTTTTTTTTTTTTTAACCTTTGCTCTTAGCTTTACTATTTTGACTTTTGATTGATAATGTGTCCTTAAAGGGTCCACTTTAGTCATTTCTTATCTTTCATATAGTTTTTATTCAGCCCATACCATTTGACAGGACTGTTGTAGGCCCTGGGGTTTGGGGGTGGTGAATGAGGCAGGCAGAGTCTTTGGCCATGTGATACTTTATTTTAATGGAGGTGGGAGAGAGTGAGCCAGTACACATATAACCAATAATGAAAATGATTTCAGCCAATCACAAATTCTATGAAGAAAATCAGTCAGGGTCATGAGATGGAGAATGAATAGCTTCACAGTAGGGTAGTTTAGACTGGATGATCAGAGGAGACTTATTTCACAGAGTGTGTTTTTGATTGGCATAATTTTTTAAAACTGAAATAGATGTCATGAAAAATGCACAATTATAAATGAACAACTTGATGACTTTTCATAAACTGAATGCACGCCCAGCTAACTAGGTACAGATCAAGAAAATGATCATTTAACAACAACCCAGAGGCCCCCTGGTGCTCCTGCCTGTCATTACCTCCACCCTACAAAGGTCCACCAGTCCCCTGACTTATAACACTGGTTTTGTTCATTTTTGTACTCTATGTAGGTGGAATTATATATATGCATACACATACTTGACATTGCTCAGCATTATGTGTGAGTGATCCTGGAGATGGCCTTTTTGACATTTGAACTGAGACATGAGTGATGAAAGGTAGCCAGCTAAGTGAGACTAAAGGGAACAGTGCCGTTAGGCAGAGCAGACAGCAAGTGCAAAGACTGAGATGAGAATGAGCTGGGCATGTCTAGGTAATTAGAGGGGGAAAGTGGTAGTAGACTAGGTCTGAGAGGAATACAAGGGCCAAATCGCATGGAGACCTGCAGGGTCTGCTAAGGAGTTTTCAGGGGGTTTAAACCCTACAGAGGCTGAATCCCAGTCCTGGCAGCCAAAGCACAAGCATGTAATTAATGTACAGTACATACCCCCTATTATAAATCTAAGTTAGGCTGACTTTGAAACTTTTAGCAGAGTAGTGTTCAGTGAATTTAGCAGTAAGAGTCTGACCATGGTTAGAAGTCTTTCCAAAGAACTAAATCGTGGTAGACAGGGGCCATATTGCTGTGTCCATATAGCCAAGTGAACAGAGTGTGCAGTACTTGGTGGTGTAATACAGCAAGGCACTGCCATGGTGGGCAAGTGCATGCTACCAGTTAAGTCTTAGGGGAAATGTTGGCTGAGGGCACTGAGTTTGAAATGGTTCTTAGTTAAGTCTAAGCACGGTTTTGTTGTCTTTTGGGGTATTTGCCCTCTCTTATGGCTAGTTGAAGTTCATGGAGCTCTCTTGTAGGAGAAGCACTGCCTTTCAGGCCTCCAATTTTATTTTACTTTTTTTTTTAAAGCGTCTCAGTCTTTCACCCAGTCTGGAGTGCGGTGGCATGATCTTGGCTCACTACAACCTCCTCCTCCTGAGTACAAGCGATTCTCCTGCCTTGGCCTCCTGAGTAGCTGGTACTACAGATGCCCGCCACCACTCCTGGCTGATTTTTGTATTTTTAGTAGAGATGGGGTTTCACCATGTTAGCCAGGTTCGTCTCAAACTCCTGACCTCAAGTGATCTGCCCCCTTCGGCCTCCCGAAGTGTTAGGATTACAGATGTGAGCCACTGTGCCTGGCCAGGCCTCCAATTTTAGAATCATTGTTGTATGTTTTCAATGCAGCCTGGAGCTTCTGTCCAGGAACTCACAGAGGAATGTATGTTGTCGAAGAAAACTGCTTAAACCCATGCCCCTGCTGTTGTATACTCAGAAAGAATGGCTCCAGCCTAATTTTCTGCCTTTACTCAAGTGGGAGGAGAAAGATGCATGCATGGCTTTTATAAGTGAAGGACTAAAGGTTATGTGCAAGTTCTTATCAGCTAAATGAGGCTGTGGCAGCTGCATTGGAAGTTGTGACTTACCTATATCTGCCTCTTGCCTAGGAGAATACATATTTGACATTTTTCTTTTTTTAAAATGAAGTACAGCTGCAATTTCTGCTTTTAGAAAAGGGAATCCATCTCAAATAATGTAGATGCTAAACTATTGACCTTCCTTGTGGGGAAGACCATTAAGTGATAGCTTTTGTCCCAAATTGTTTTTTTTTTTTTTTTTTTTTTTTAACTGTAAATAAGGCATTTCTTTTATGGGTGAGTGATTGAGTGCACAGACTCACAGTGGTGAGAACTTTCCTGCCCTTGTACCCTGGTCTAGTTCTGTAGGCGCAAAGCCCAGAAAGTCACAGGAATATGGCATATTTGGGGGAGGAAAAGAAATTACAGAAGTAACCTCAGATCATTTGTCCTTCAACTGTCTTTACCATTCAATCTTCAATTGTCACTTGATGCATCACTTTCTATTACTTGAAGGAAAAGTTTTATTGAAGAACTTGAGAGATTTGGAAATGTTTGAACAAATGATGTGAGGAAGGTGGAGGTGATGGAGAAGGCAGTCCAGGTGAATTCATGCAGAGACAGGTGAGAGAACAGGGGGAGAATAGTTGTAGTGAGCAGTTTAGTATGGAGAAGGGAGAGGCGGTGGGTAGCAGAAGTTGAGGGACAATGGCACTTTCAGGTATACAAGGAAGTCTGAATGGGGCTTCAGAAAGCCCAGAACTCAGCAGGGAATAATTTAACCCCCACAACTGAAAATCAAACAAATATCTTTTATGTAGCAAATATTTTCTGAATGCTTATTACACCTCATGCTTAATAGAATGGTGGGCAGATAAATATGACTGAGTGAATGCAGACAGGAAGAAGAGACACATGGCTCCTACCTTAAGAGGGCACAGAGGTTATTGGTACAACTGGCCTATAAACCCATAGTTATACTAAAACATAGTGGGTGCTGCAGTTGAGCTGTGTTCTTAGCCTTGTAAGACACTGTTGGCCTCTGTCAACCACTTACCCTGTGTCTGCAGCACTATTCCCTCTGATCATTCGTTGCCTGATCTCTCTCTTCATCAGCTTTCTGATTCAAAGTTGATTCTTCAAATAGGCTTTTTCCTAATTATCTTACCCGGCCCCGCCTTTCCAGGGATTATTCTCTGTAATCTTATCTGCTTTGTTCTTTATCACACTTGACTGTACCTGCTAGTGTTATTTATCGACTGTCTTCCCCGCTCTCCTACAAATGTAAGAATGTAAGCTCCACAGAGGCAAAGTGATACAGCTTAATGTAACAGCGTGAGTGATTCCCCAGCTGGCCCGAGTAGGTATTGAGTAAGCATTTGTGGTCTCAGTGAATGAGTGGGGGGCACAGAGAAGGGAGAGGGAGGTAAGGAACAGGCAAAGTTGAGGGGTGATGTGGCTCATTTCAGCAAATGAGGAAGAAGGAAGGGGCTATAGAAATCCTAGTTGTGAAAGGGCCTTCATAATCGTAGAACCATTCCTTAGGCATGTAGTATGTAACAAGACTGTATGCAGTAATCTCCACACATTATTTCTTTAACCCTTACAACATCACTGCAAGGGAGATTTCATAGTCTCCATGTTTTATAGAAGCAATCAGAGGCATAGAGAGGCCCTATAGTCATTTGTTTAAAATCACAGTGCCAGGGAGTTACCCGCCTCATGCTGATAAAGGACTTATGCTGTTAAATCATTAAGCTCTGTCTCTGAAAGATCCTGTTTGGGGTGAACTAGGCAGTTAAACTGATTGCTTACCTTTCCCCATCTCTTTGCCCTTGAGTGACACTCGCCTTTGGTCATTTGGACTTGTGCTGATGAAGGTGTGCTAATCAACTCAGCATGGTTGCCCTCTCTGGACTCTTATTCACCTTCTTCTTTCTCTGGCTTCGGGGTTTTGGCAACAGAGTAGTAGGGGGATTAAAAATACGAAGTCTGGGTTCAAATTCAACTGAGTTCAAATTCTTATGGGATATCCCATTTCTTTCTCTGCAACCTGGAGCACATTATTGAACCTGACTGAACCTCGATCTACTGCTACTCGAAAAGGGGATCGTTTGCACAGATGGTTACAAAGATTAAATAAGATGATATTTAAGACATTTGGCATATGACCTGATGGTGGGCCCAGGATGATTATTTCTCTTGCACTGAATTTGAAGCTAAATTCGCTGGCCTTTTCTAAAGGCTTTATTGAGCTAGAATAATTTTGCTTTCCCAGATTCAGTAAGCATTTATCATGTGCTCCCATCTCAGGGTTAGTCACTGGCTTGGTGCTTCCATACATTTTATTTCACTTAGTCCTTGCAGTAGCCATGTGAAATAGGAGTTATTGTTCCCAGTTTACTTCTGGGGAATCTGAGGCTTAGAGGGGTGAAGGCCTGCCTGCCGGGCTCTGATTATCCTCAGGATCCCATAGTTGGGTTTAACGTCTGGTGAGGCCTGACGTGGCAGTGGGGAGGCTCACATGGGAAGCTTAATTGTACCATCCTGGTTGTTGAACTCATTTCAAAAACATTTACACGTCTCAAGGTTGACTTAGCAGTGACGGCTGCTGGACCTCGTGCATCAAAGATTTGAGGTGAGGGAACACTTAAAGAATTGGCAGTAGCCACAGCATGAACCCGAGGCCACCTGGGACATGCCTTTCAATGTCCTCTTAGCACAAACTACTGCCCTCAGCATTTCAAGAATGCTGGAGAAATTGTGAAATTTCATTGCTTTTGCAGAGTGGGCTTTGGGGGATGGTGTTGGAGGACGGAGTTTCCTGGTATTCTGAGTTCAGACTTTGATCAGTGTACTGGGTATGGTCAGCTTTTACCCTTTCTGGAAATGATTCCAAAAGAATAGGACTTAGGCAGTGGCCATGAATGCATAGATTTCTAACATTTACCTCTGAATTTAATTTTTATTTTAAAATTGGAGGGATTTGGCATAATATGTGAATTGATAATGGAGACATGGCAAAGCACGAGGAATGGTTTGTGTAAGTTTGGGTCCTGGGTGGGAGTGGGGAGACTGGCATCTTTTTTCTGCTGCCATCCATTTCTCCCTGTGCTTGCTGTATTTCCATTTGTGGGCTGTCTTAGTCCTAGAGTTGTGACTTGAGAGCCCTAAGGAGGTTCAGGAGGGCTGCCTTATAGAGTTTGAGGTGAGAAATGAGGCCAGAGACAACAGCAAGGACAGGATTGCTGATCCTGGTAGGCCTGGTAATGAAGCTAAGCTTGTTCTCGAGGAGGACAATGGGGAGCCATAGAAGGGTTTTAGACAGTGAAGTAGCAAGGGCAGTTTAATGCTTAGAGTACTCTTTCTGGATATAGTGTGGAGAGGGTTGGAGAAATGCAGGAATGGAGATCATTTGGGCGGCTTTGGCACTGGTTCAGTGCCATGAGTCATTACGCCAGGACGCTAGACATACACCATGAGTGGAATCAGATGGCCTGGGTTTAACTCTTGCCTTCAGCACTCCATAGCTTTGTGATCTTGTGACAATTACTTATATTTCCCTGTAAGATTCCTTTTTATTTTCTTTTTCACATTTCAGTATCTCTGAAAGCTGAATTTATTTATTTTTATTTATATTTTTTCAGACAGAATCTCACTCTGTTGCCCAGGCTTGAGTGCAGTGGTGAGATCTTGGCTCACTGCAGCCTCTGCCTCCCAGGTTCAAGTGTTTCTCCTGACTCAGCCTCCCAAGTAGCTGCAACTACAGGTACTCACCACCACACCTGGCTAATTTTTGTATTTTTAGTAGAGACGGAGTTTCACCATGTTGGCCAGGCTGGTCTTGAACTCCTGACCTCAGGTGATCTGCCCACCTGGGCCTCACAACGTGCTGGGATTACAGACGTGAATCACTGCGCCCTGCCAAACTTTATTGTTTCAATATTGTCTGGTTTTAAGTAAGGTATCCACCTCCATCTTACTGTCTGTGGCTTAAGTCGGGAGGCTTGTGGAGAGGAACAGCACCATGCTTTCCTCCCTGCCCGAAGCAGGGCTCAGGGCTCTGGGTACAGTGTCTGGGGAGTGGCCTGATCCATTTAGGGCACCATTTTCTCCCCTACCCTCCCTTTCCCTCCCTTCCCCATGCCCACAGCATTGATTGATATGCCCACAGCATTGATTGGAAGTAGAGATCAGCATTTTAGCTTTACCAGAAAATATTAAGGTTTTCTCCTTATCAGTGGAGATCTCGTCACATTTTTATAAGGAACTGTTTTTTATCCTTCGCTTTTTGTCACCAGCTTCTGCTTGTGTTCTCCTACCTGTTGTTGAGATGCTGTGTTATACCACCTGGACTTGAAGGACTTATTTGAGTTAATAAGTCCTTTCCTACCTTTGAAAGGAAGAGGGGAAAACCAGTTCTCGTATGCCTTCTCATTTCAGCCTGAGGGCTTACGTAGGCCTTTAATAAGTAATACAAAGAAAGCGGAGAGTTATTAATTATTTTTGATTAAGGGAATAAACTATTAATGATGAGTGTTTCTTTGTTAAGATTCAGGGCTCTTTTAAAGTGATGTGTCATTAAAACTGAAAGCCAACAATACAGGGAAAAAAGGAATTTTTCAGTTTTTAACTTTTTTATAATTACCATGGAAAAAAATATACATGCTATTTGGCACATTAGAAAAACTAAGTAAATTTTGAGATGGCGAAGTTGTAAACAGATTATCCTCATGAATTTTAAAATGATGCAGAAGGACCGAATGGCTGAGTGTTGAGTAGGATGGTTGGATATGGAGGCAGAAGGCTTGTGACTGGTCCTAAGCGAGCCTGGGCCTGAGGGCGCTTTTAGGAGTCCCATGTCCAAAACTCACAGCATGGCATGTTGTGAGTGTGTAATGGATCCTTCCTTTTTTGTTTGATGTGAGTTTATGATGAGGCTTTTATGACCAGTATAAAATAGCTTTTATGACTATATTTTATATAAAATATAATTTTAATATGGGGGAAACTTACAGAGTTAAACTTTATAGGAAGATGAGAGAAAAATACTAAATTTTCTTTATGTTAAAGGGCCCCAAATGAGAATATTTAGTGGTGGTATTTCATTTTGCTTAATATTGGCAGTATATCAGTAATGTTATGCTTATGGTAAGCCGAGAGTCACAGTTTTCCTTTCTTGAAGATGTTTTGTCCTGTGCTACAGGATGAATCTATTTCCTCCTGCATACTTCAGAGTCCTTCTTTTCAGGTCAGTAGAATCTTTTTCCTGGAATTTTGACGTTAAGCAACATTGTCATAATTTAGGTAAAATTAATTATTGACACAAAGCAGTGTTTTGTGATCAACTTTTAGGGTGTTGAGGGAGGTGGCAAAGGAATTGCATTTTTGATTAAAAATTTGGATCATTAAGTGCCTTTTTTGTCTCTGAAACCTTGTTTTTGATTTCCAAAGCTTCTAAAGGTACTAAAACAATGAATGCGTATATTCTTTAATTTAAAATTTTTGTTATGTATTTATTATTGTATACAGGATATAAAATTGACCATTTTAACCATTTTTGCCATTTTTACCATTTTGCCATTTTAACCATACTCTGGCATTATTTTATATTTATATCGTTAGGCAGCCATCACCAACATCCATTTCCTGAACTTATTCATCCTCCCCTACTAAAACTTTATACCCATTCAATGCTATCTCCCCCATATCCCTAGTCTCTTCCCCTAGTCCCTGCCAACCACTGTTCTACTTTTGATCTCTGTGAATTTGACTACTCTAGGAACCTTATCTAAGAAGATTCATACTATAGCTATTCTTTTATGACTGGCTTATTTCATTTAGCATAATGTCTTCAAAGTTCATCTATGTTGTAGCATGTGCAAAAATTTCCTTCCTTATTAGGCTGAATAATATTCCATGATATGCATATATATCATTTTGTTTATCCATTAATTTGTCGGTGGACACTTGGGTTGCTTTCTCTTTTTGGCTGTATGAATAATGCTGCTATGAACATGAGTGTTCAATGGAGGTATACCTTATGTTAACATTTACCTGAGCAGAAATGTTGTCTGATATGTAGCTTGGGCTACATTTTCAGTTTCCCATGTCCAACTAAAATGTCTATTAAGAAATATCTTTCCTGATACTATTTCTGTTAAATATTCATATTCATTTATTCTTTCAGTGGGTCAGATGCAGCACAGGTCCACTATTAGGCCCAGTAGATGATGGGTTTGTAGAAAGCTTGGGGATATGAGACAGTTGCTACCTTTAAGGAACCTACAGTCTAGTTTGTTGGAGACTGATGAGGAATGGGCAATTACAGTGAGATGTGTTTGGTGTTGTGAGAGCACGCCAGGCTTCTGGGGATACTGTAAGTCCTCACTAAAGGCTTTCCAATTTGTTCTCTGCTTCCATACCCATTCCGGCACTGAATGTAGGCAGAGGATAAGACGTTAATTACACAGCCTTGGAGGACAGAAATGGTTTCACCATAAAGCAAACCAGTTTTCCGTAGGCTAATTGATGTAAACTAGAGTTTTTAAGTTCAGCATACTTCAGGTCACAGAAACATCAGCAAACTTCCAAAGACCAAAAACACCGCTAATATTAAGCACTGAATTAAATGTAAGCTCTACATATGTTTCAAAAAGATTAATAAAAACAAGTAAGATAATGATTTACCCAATTTCTGGTGATCAGTGAGTGATGGCGGTCATAGTAGTTGTGGTTTAAATCACAGAATAAATGTTTGTAAAGTGAAAATGGTAGGGAGCACCTCCTTTCACCACCAAGTTCAAAAACGAACACAAACACTGAGTACTTTTGGACCATGTTGTTTAGTGTATTTGTATGATTATTGTAGACTTGATGAATGTTTATTTGACAATCATTTATATTCATTCATTCATTTTATTCTAGTTCCGTGTCACAGGTGGCAGATGCCCATCCAGTAACTCAGGGAGCAAGGCAAGGCAGGAACCTGTTTGCCAGGAACAAGGATGCCATTCCCCTGCAGGGTGCCATCTCACACACACACACACACACACACACACACACACACAGCCCTTTTCTGTTGGACTTGCCTGTACAATGGCTATTAATAGTGTCTGGATAACCTGAAGTGAAGCACATGTACAAATAGACACCTGATGTTTATCAGGCACATTCTGTGGACCAGGCTTGGCGCTGTGCACTGGAGGAGAATTGTCATGTTGAGTATTCATGGCAGCCCTAGGAGGAAGGCATTATTATAGCCATTGCTAAGCTCATTTTATTTTATTTACTTATTTATGTAGAAATGGGGTCTTGCTGTGTCACCCAGGCTGGAGTGCAGTGGCAAGATCATATAACAGCTCACTGCAGCCTTGAACTTTTGGGCACAAGGAATCCTCTGTTCTCAGCCTCTAGATTAGCTGGGACTACAGGTACATGCCACTATGCCTGGCTAATTTTTTTTTTTTTCAATTTTGTAGAGACAAGGTCTTGCTTGGTTGCCCAGGCTTGTGGCTTCAAGTGATCCTCCCACCTCAGCCTCCTAAAGTGCTGAGATTATGGGTGTGAGCCACCATGCCTGGCTACTAAACCCATTTTAAAGAGGAGCAAACTGCGCCTCAGAGATTTTAAACAACTTCCTTGTTATCACAGCTGTTGCCCTGCACATCTCTTCAGGATGCCACTCACATGAGTCCACTGAATTATGCCTGATAGTGGGTGGAATTGTGTCCCCCACAAAATTCCTATGTTGAAATCTAACCTTCAGTATCTCAGAATGTGACCTAATGTAACTCAGTTTTCTCTGTCAAGACTGTATCTCCAAAGGAGAAAGAAGGCAGGAGATAGAGAGACAGAGAAAATCAAGTTAAAATGAGGTCATTAGGAAGGACCCTAATTCAATATGACTGGTGTCTTTATAAAAAGAGAAAATTTATACTTGGGCACACACACCCAGGGAGAAAGCCATGTGAAGATAAAAGTAGTGACGCTTTTGCAAGCCAGGAACACCAAAGATTGCCTGTGAACCACCAGAAGCCAGGAGAGAGGCATGGACCAGATTCTCCCTCACAGTCCTCAGGAGAAACCAACCCTTCTGATCCCTTGATCTCAGACTTTAAGCCTCCTAAACTGCGAGAGAACACCTTTCTGTTGTTTCAGCCACCCAGTATGTAGGTACGTTGTATACCAGTCCTAGGATACCCAGTATGTGGTACTTTGTATGCCAGTCCTAGGATACTAATACACACATTAATGAACTTTTTGTGCTCTGTACATTTGTGAAGAATGAGAGTGACAAAGTCATCCTAGTATTATTATGAAAATAGTTTTGACCTTACAGACCTCCAGAACCACCCTTCCTTGAGACAATGTGGGTGTGATTAATTTTTTTGATCAAACATATCTGAAATTGTAGGTTGGTGCAAAAGTAATTGTGGTTTTTGAAATTTGTAATTTTGCACCAACCTAATATATGACCAGATGAGCCTTTGTTTTTTCACCTTGGCATTTCTGGAGTCTCTGAACTTATGCTGGAGATGCATGCTTTTCCGGTTGCTTGGAGAGCTAGCTCATGGACCACGGCCATGAGTTCTTTTGCTTTATGCTTCCTGCACTTGTTTTCCAACCAAAACATTGTTTCCTACACCTTATTTGCTAGTGCTGGATTTGAGAAGCTCTTTCCATTTCTACAAGCGAAATCAAAGACAGACGAGATGCAACTGGAAAGAATATTCCAAGGAAAGGGGCACAGGCTTGATGTCATTTCCCAAACAGGAGCTCTAGAAATATTTTAAACAATAGCAAGAGATTGGAATAAATGCAGAGCCTTATTCAGATGTATGAATTTTGGTATTTTTTATTTTGAGTTTAAATAAATCCAGCAAACCTCATTATTATTTTTAATCTCACTTAGTTTTTAACCATTCTCTTTATTCAGACAGCTCACCCAAGGTTAAACAAAAACACTACATTTTAATGCCTATGTTCCAGGCCTTTTGAAATTCAGTTTTGTAACTTAATTCAGCTGATTTTTGTTAATCAGAAACATAACACCAAGCACTGTTTTTCTTCAGCAGTCTAAAGTTGAAATTTAAGAACAATCAGCGTGCAATCAAAAGCTGATTGTAAATGAACAATAATGAACATAAAAGTGAAATCACTTCTGAGGGTTCTAATGAAAGAAAAAAAGGAGTAATAGCAGTAGTTGAAAAGGAGCATGATAAAAAGTGGGTACGGTTATGCCAGTAGGCAAATAGTGGGTGAAAATTAGCCAGCAATAATGTTCCATGGAATGCTCAATGAGTTTTGGGGAGAATGGGGAAAACAAACTTAAGAGAGTGAAAAATCTATATAAATGTGTAGATTTACTGCTGTAGATGAAGTCATCTAGGAAGAGTAGTAGTGGAATTTTAGGAATGAATCACATCTCTGTTCTAGATGCGGGCAGATGGTATGCAGAGAAAAGGTTCAGTTTTGCCTGTTTCTGGCCCACTGATTAACAGGGTGGCTTTAGGGAAGAGACTCAGTTTCCTTACTAAACTCTGTTTAAAATTTATTGTACATCTATCATGTGTCAGGAATTATGCTGTGTGCTAGATACATGCTTAACTTTGCAAAATGGCTGTTGAAACAGTGCTGCCCAGAGCATGGGACACATCCATGGGCAGTACACGAGATGAGTTTAGGTAACGCAGGGATGCAGCGTCCCATACCAGTGAGTCATACAGTGCTGAATTCACTGTTACTCTCTTTGGAACCTTAGGGTTTTGTCATGGAGAAATTTTCCGTTTTGTGCTTGTGTGCTTTTAAGATCTTCAGCTTAGGACTTTGTACTTCAAATAATCAGAATTTTTTTTAAAATTTTTTATTTTATTCTTTTATTTTTAAATTATACTGCTATTTCCTTCTGCTTATACAAACAGTATAGGTAGTGCTCTAAAGTTTCCTCTATCTTTAAGTTAAAATAAACATCACAAAGAAACCGATACTGGTGTTAGTGTTCTCTAGATGTAGCAAGAATTGTGTATGAGTGACTCTTGTTTGGGGAACTTTGGACCATAGTAACCCTACTAGTTTTCTTATTGTTTCCTGGTCACAGATCCTGACAAAAGGATTCATGTGAAAGTGATTTTTCGGGGAGGTATTCTCAGGAAAAACTCAACGGGGTTTGGAGAAGTTGAAGGGAAGGAGGCTGAGAAGGGTGTGTTATTAAACTGAATCCCAAAGAGGGTAACTTTGCTTAATTCCACAGGACAGCTATGGAAACTGTGTAGGTTACACCTCAGAGTTGCAGTTAGGGGCAAGAGAGTTGAAGTATTTATGTACCCTCTTCAAGTTTCTTTAAGGGCATGTTGTCTTCAGCATCTCAAGACAAAGACCTGCTGGGGCTGCTCTTGGGAGTAAGAGTACACAGTGAGTCTGTATAAAAATGGTGGAACCATCTGAGGCCCTGCAGATGGAGTGCTGAGAGCACCTGCTGCAGGATTCTTCCATGGCTAATGTGACATGTAAGCCACTTACTAGCTTTGTGCCTTGGACAACTGGTTTAACACTTCTCATCTAGGGTAAAGTAATAGTAATACCTCTTCGGGGCTTTTTGTGATGTGTAATTATCAGTATGATTGACTTCACATTTTTCTTCTAAATCTGTTCACTATTAAAAAATATTTAAATCCTTGTTTGAGCCCCTCCATAAATAATAGTGTCCATGAAATTATGGGCTTGGTAAATTACTGATACATATACATTTTTTTCTAATGTACTTTACAATAAATTACACAGAAGAAAGCCTTGACAGAGCTTTCTTTAAAAACATACCAGGAACTATTATCTGTTAACTGAAGCCAGCTCTTCTTTTCTCTGGACACATGGCTGTGCTGGATCTTCCAGCTTGCCTTGCAGCTGGACAAGGCCACGGAATAGCTCTAGACCAACGGAATGTGAGTAGAGGAGCTGTAGGCCAGTCCAGCTTATAAAGAACTCCTGTATGTTTCCTTTATGTTTTTTCCCTTCCTGTTAGGTGGTGATGACCAAGTTGATTTGGAAGCCATGTGGTTATGATGGTGGAGCCTCTGTGGAGGAGAGCTATCCTATCTACATATTCACCTTCCCAGGACTGTGACTTTAGCAAGAAGCATGGTTGTGTTGTGTTGTGTTGAGCTACTTCGTGTTTGGGCTTATTTGGTGCTGTAACCTATTGTGCATGAATTGATACACAGCTCAGAAAATGTTGGGTAAAATCATACATCATGTGACCTTGAGTCAATCAGTTTACCTTTCTGAACCTCAGTTTCCTCAGTTGTGGAATGGAAACAATTAGAGATGGGGAATTGTTAGTGAACTTTGAAAAGCTCCGCATAGACAAGGGGTTACTATGGTCTTTCACTTGTGGTTGTAAACAGTAAGGATTGGGGGTATCGCACCTTTCCAGCAGACGTCAGAAGGGGAATGCTATTTGGCTGCCATTCTCATCTCTGAGATTTCTCTAAAGTTTAACCATGTTTATGGGTTCCTGCTTTCTTGTGACCCCTGTTACACTAAGTCTGGCAAACTAGAAGGACAGATGAAGGACAGCATTTGCCTCAGTGTGGTGCACAGACTGCTGATTGGCAGGCATCAAGAATGATTTTAGGGATATCCTAATGAACATTTATATGTAATAGTAATGCATTGTATATTATGAAAAGTATATAAGTAGCATTCTAAATTTGTAATTTTATAAATACTTATTGCTTAGGATAAGGCTAAAGTAGGTATTTAAGTAAAAAACATAGGCAGTAGACTTAAACAAGTTAACAGTTTTACTTGTGGTAAGCATCTGTTGTGAAAATTACTGCAGTTGGTATGTGAGTGACCTGAAGTTTGGGAGGCACTAAGATAGGCAGAGTCCAATATATACCATCTTTATATATTGAATGAACTATATTTAATTCATTCTTTCAGCAAGTACTATTTGTCTATTTACTATGACTTTGGAACATTTTTAGGCACCAGGATACAATGGAACAAAGCATATTCTTTGTGCATTGTCTTTTTCCCAGTGACCATGTACAAGTTTGTATTGCCCGTACAGAATGGCCTTAGCTTCTGTGTTAGGATTGAATCATTTCCAAAGTTCGTTACCATCCTAAGATTCTGTAAAGAAGGTAGAGATTTTTATCTGTTGTTCAGATGACATATATGCTATTAAGAAAAATAAGGCAGGAAGGATAAGATAAGAAAAATAAGAACAGAATGTGAGTAATGGGTTGTACCTTTAATTAGAGTTTCCCAGGAAGTAGTCATCTGTAAGGTGGTATTTGAGCAAAGACATGAAGGAGGTGAAAGAGTGAGCCATGGGGAAATCTAGGGAAAGGGTGTTCCAGGCAGAGGGAGCAGGAAGTGCAGAGGCCCTGAGATGGGGGCATGTGCCTGGCATGTTTAAGTAACAAGCAGCCAGTGTATCTGGGAAGGAATGAGTAGGGGGAAGAGAGGAGTTTGGAGAGATGGGCAGGTGAGATCCATTCAAGTCTATTAATAGCTTGTCCTTTTTCATTGCTGAGTTGTATTCCGTGGTGTGAATATACCACAGTTTTTTGTTTTTTTTTTTTTTAGAACTATCTCCCCACTGAAGGACATTTTATTTATTTCTAGTTTTTGGCTGTTACAAATAAAACTGCTGTAAAAGTCATGTAGAAGTGTTTGGACAAACATTTTCATTTCTCTGGGATAAATGCCCAAGAGTGTAATTGCTAGGTCATTTTTAAGTGTATGTTTAGCTTTTTAAGAAACTGCCAAACTGTTTTTCAGAGTGGCTCTTCTATTTTTGTTCATACTAGGAATGTATGAGAGATCCAGTTTCTCTACATCCTTGCCAGCATTGGATATTGTTAACTTTTCTTATTTTTAGTTTCAGCCGTCCTAATTGGTATGTAGTGATATCTCATTGTGGTCTTAATTTGCAACTAATCGCTACTGATGTTGAACATCTTTCTATGTGTTTATTTACCATCTGCCATATGTTCTTCATTGAAATGTCTCTTTATATCTTTTGCCCATTTTCTAATTAGATTGTGTTTTTATAATGTTGAGTAGTAAAAGTTCTTTATATATTCAATTTACTAGTCCTTTGCCAGATGTGTGGTTTGCAGATATTTTCTCACAGTCCATAGCTTCTTTTCATCCTCTTAAGAGTTCTTTCACAGAGCAAAAGTTCTAAGTTTTGATGAAGTCCAATTTATCTATTTTTTGGATGGATCAAGATTTTTGTGTCATGTCTAGGAAGTCTTCATCAAGCCCTACATCGACAGCGTTTTCTCCTATGTTATCTTCTAAAAGTTTTCATAGTCTTACACTTAAATCCATGATTCATTTTGAATTAATTTTTATATAAGGGGTGAGGTTAGGTTGAGGTTAACTTTTTACTCATTGAGTTCCTCTTGTATCATTTGTTAAAATGCTATCCTTCCTCCATTGAACTGATTTTGCTTAGAAAGTTTTTAATTCTTTTGATGGAATTCTAGGATTTTAGAACTGGTAGATGTCTTGACATCATCTCTTGCATGATAAAGCAACTGAATTATAGAGAAGTTAAATGTGGGAGACCAGCTTTGCTGCTTAGAACAAAGCTTTTGATTTCCATTCCAGGGCACTTCCACCTTCTACTTCTAGTAAAGTAAGTATATATACTTGGATCTTTGGATATATTTTGTTTTCGATGCAAACTCAATGGTTTGGTGTCTCTGTGTGGCATTGCTTGGATTTTAAGATTTTTTGAGTCCAGGACCATTTGCGATTCTGGAAAGTGAAATTGAATTTGGCTTAATATTCCCATGGACTCTGGGCTAACAAAGCCAGGCTGAGCTGTTCTATCTCTCTGCATTAAAAGAGATATTAATCTCGGCTGGGCGCAGTGGCTCGTGCTTGTAATCCCAGCACTTTGGGAGGCCCAGGCGGGCGGATCACGAAGTCAAGAGATCGAGACCATCTTGGCTAACATGGTGAAACCCCGTCTCTATTAAAAATACAAAAAATTAGCTGGGCATGGTGGCACACACCTGTAGTCCCAGCTACTCGGGAGACTGAGACAGGAAAATTGCTTGAACCCGGGAGTGGAGGTTGCAGTGAGCCAAGATCGCGCCACTGCACTCCAGCCTGAGCGACAGAGCGAGACTCCATCTCAAAAAAAAAGATATGACTCTTGAAACTTGGTATTTTGGTGAAATCAGTTTATATAGTTTCTGTTTAGAAGCTTTTTTTCCCTGCAATTTTGAAGTGTAGTGGACCACAGGAACCTGGAGAATGTAATCGTGTGATAATCTCAGTAATGTTTACAACATGTTGATTGAATAAAAAATGCTGAAATGGATTTGAATGGTTGGTAATAATGAATTTACTTCTCTCGGGTTCCTTTCTGTGGATCTCTTAGGAAAAAATTTGATAGAAGCTTAAGTCTTCTTGACTCCCTCAAGAATGGGGGAAAAACAATGCACATATTGATTGTAATTCTACTTCCATGGCGGTTTATAGAATCTTAGGATGGTAACGAACTTTGGAAATGTTTCAATCCTAACACAGAAGCTAAGGCCATTTTGTATGGGCAATAAAAACTTGTATATGGTCACTGAGAATAGAAATCCATGTGGGTTTTTTGTTTTGTTTTGTTGTATTTCCTTTTTTACACTAGAGTATGGCTGTTATATAGAATCAAATTGGTGTTTTGAAGATTTTCTTTTCATTCAGCTTTCATAACATACTGTAACTAAGACAAATACTGTAACTGTAATATATAGTTTAGTGGATTAAAAACACAGGGTCTCAAGACAAACTCCCCGAGTTCTAATCATAGCTCTGACTTTGTTGTCTATCCTCTGTTGTGAAGACAGACTGTCCTGTGCATATAGCAAGTGCTCAACAAATGTTGGTGATGGTGATGGTATTAGTAGTACTCATAATGATAATAATAATACATTTTTGTCTTTTTCTTTAATAAGTCGAACATACAGATTTTTCTGATATATCATTTTACGTATTGGCATGCTGTAAGATTGGATTACATGGTATGCTTCCTTAAAATAGCAAACTAAGTAATAGGTGATGAATGTCACACAGAACTTACCAGTAAGCTGGTTTCCCACATTTAACCTCTCTGAAATTCAGTTGCTTTATCATGTAAGAGATGATATCAGGACACCTAATAGTTCTAAAATCCTAGAATTCCATCAGAAGAATTAAAAGCTTTCTAAGCAAAACCAATTCAGTGGAGGAAGGATAGCATTTCAACAGATAATGCAAGAGGAACTGGATATGCATAAGCAAAAACGGTTAACCGCATCCTAACTCATCAGTAAGCTGAATTCTTACTTTCCATGATATTCTCTCTGAATCATGAGAAGGGTGTTACAGAGAGTAATATTGGTACCACATTGTATATGTACAGCCTTCATATGCTTTTTACAAACTATTATGGGCCTCATCCTCTTTCCTCCTGCTCCATGTAGACTTCCATGCAAACACAAATCCGCACGTTCTTGCCACACTGAACTATGTGAGGTCCCTTCAAACACGGGACTTGGATGTTGCACGTTAAGTTTCCTCTACTGGAAATGCCTTTTGCCAGCATCTCTCCATTCCGTCTTTGGGATTCAGCCTAAATAGTACTTCTCATGATGTGTTTCCCCAACTCCCCCTCCGCTGTCAGCAGTGGCCAAGTCTCTTTCATCTTTCTATCTCCGGCATCTAGCACATGGTGGTTCTATAGCATGTTGATGACGAGTTGCAGGTTAGCGGAGGCTTACATTAAACTGAAGGCTAGGAGTTTTCTGCTTTTGATGAATGATTAGTAATTTTAAATTATCCGGAAGAAAGTTTGGGCATCTGGATGGCATCATCAGAACTGGAAAAGTTGAGAGAATAATTTTATTTCTCATTTAATGAAAAAGTGCTCATGAATAACTGGCAAAAATTTGAGAGAATAATCAATATTGCCTCCAGCCATCCCCACCCCCATCCCATTTGAAATATGAGTTGCTTCATCCTTTTACCTGAGGAGCTCTTTAATCAGTGATATTTGGAATAGTATGGAGAGGTTAAGATTTGAAGTTTCAATATCCGTTCTTAAGTTTCAGGGCTGGTAAGCTTTGTGCTATACCACAAGTTCGCACTTATTTTCTGTATTATTTACACGTATTAGCATACTTTTCTATACAGTAGAATTTATTGTACTAAGTGGCAATATTGCAAACAAACATAGACATGGTTGGTGAAGCTTTTGTTTCTAATATGAGGTCAGCTACATAGAGGACATAGAACATTTAATCTCCATTTTGTTGTTGTTATTGTTCTAATCTTAGCTCTGTATTTTGTTTCAAGAAGTTACCTGATGGCTACTGATGTCTTAGTTAATTTCATGGTATGAAATGAAGGAATGAATGACTCAATAAGAAACTATTTGATAGGACAGCAGAGCCAGCATCTAGTCTTTCCTAAAATATTTCATTTGTATATGAAAAAAATTATTTCAGAGTAAAGCTTTTGATTAAAAAAATTCTTCTTAGCTTGTCATTATCTGTATATTTTATGGCCCTTTGTCCTGAAATTCTGACTTCTTCTGTCACTAGGCTTGTGTAGTTTTTATTGACCTTCTCAAAATAGGATGTCTTCTAGCTTGACAGGTAGCAGTTGGCTTTATACTGAATCTTCAATTCTAGGAATTTGAGATTTTTTAAGAAACTGTTTTTGAAGAGTAAGTAATATTTTGAGGATACCAAGTTGCTGACATAAAATGACTAGTATAAAAACATGTACTCTTGGGGAAAAAAAATAAATGTATATTATATTTTTAGATACCTGATCTGAAACAGGTGATGTCATATCTTTTCTAATTTTTTGATTTAGAAAATGTAGCTTGTACTTATTTCAAAAAATTTGAAAACACAGAAAACTATTTAAAGATCCATAATAATCACCTACAATCACCTGTGCTCTAGAGAAGGCCATTATGAATAATAATGTGGAACTTTTTACTGTTTTGCACACATGTATGTTTTATGTATATATGCAGTTTCTTTTAAACAAAATTAGGATCATACTAATTAGACAATGTTATTTCCTTCACGCTTAACATTAAATCAGAAGTGCTCACCCGTGCATTAAAAATTTTTACAAATATTATTTCTGTTGCCAAAGAATTAGAAGGAAAAGAAGGCTGCACTCACATAGATGCCATCATTTATTTTGTCATTTCCTTATTAGTGGGCATTTGTGTTATTTCTAGTGTTCTGCTGTTTTAATGATGTGATTAATATCCTTGAATGTAAATTTCTCCTTACTAATCAAATTCTTGAAATATTCTGCCCTCCAGAAAATCTGTATAAATTTATACTCCTACTCATGTTGATTAATAATAGCAAAAACAATAATAATGACTACTATTTATTGACAATTTATTATATGCCATATCCTATTCTAAGCACTTTGTGTGGATTAACTCATTTATTTCTCACCAAACACCAGCTTCCTTTTAGAGGTAAGAAAATCAAAGTGCACTATGTAAGAATGTGAGTTTTCTAGTATCTTGACCAACATCAAGTATGACAGTTAGACTGGCTGTGGTGGCCCATGCCTATAATCCTCATACTTTGGGAAGTCTTTGTGGGAGAATCCCTTGAACTCAGGAGTTAGAGACCAGCCTGGGCAATTTTATGAGACCCCATCTCTACGAAAAATTAAAAAAAAAATTAGCTGGGCATGGCAGGAGGATCACCTAGCCCAGGAGTTATTACTTGCATGCACCTATAGTCCCAGATACTCAGGAGGCTGAAGCTGGAGGACCACCTGAGCCCAGGTGATCGAGGCTGCAGTGAGCCAAGATCAGGCAACTGCACTCCAGCCTGGGTGACAGCACAAGGTCCTGTCTCAACAAAACAAAACAAAACACAACACCTAAGTGACAGAAAAAAGTCTTCCAATTTATTAGATATGAGAAAAACCTCTCATTGCTTTAAATTGCATTGCTCGAATACTATAAATACTATACTTTTTTTTTTCATCTGCAGAAAGCAAATGTTATTATCTTCCTCTGCCTTAGGAAAAAATTTGTTCCTAAAAATTTCCTAGGAAAAATTCTAAATTCTCCTTAGTCACAAGTATAGTTACTGTTAATTTTAGTAGCAAAATTTTGAATGCATGGCAAAATTTCAAAATTAACACCAATTTTTGCTAAACAAATAACATAAACAGTTAAGTTTGACGTGAGCTGTTAAAATGGACACGGTTTCCTCAGGAATTACTCATCATCGCATGACATAACAAGACGTTATGCAGTCTTTACCCGTGCATTATTTACCCTGTAACAGGCCTATTACCTATGTTCCTTCAGTTTCTTTTTTTCTAGTTTTACATATAGTATACTTAATATTCTACTTAACAAATATTCATTTAATACTCAATGTTTATGTAATTGAAACTTTAATCCAAGCCTCATTCAAGAAAACTATAAACCATACAGAAGAAATCAATGAAACCAATGCAAGTGATGCACAAGATAATCAGTATAACAAACTAGCAAACTATAAACACACATCAAATGTACAGATCTAAGGCTCCTTGCATGATGTGTCATTTCCCAGCTTTCAGCTGCTCACAAGACATGATGTATTTAAAATGATCCTTGTAAACGCAAATAAATGCCATGTAAGTCAAACTAGGTTTGTTAAAATTCCTCATTAAGTTGAATTCTTGTAACCTGATATGTTATATATATCTCAGGGTCTTCCTGTGTTATAAATAATTGGGATTGGGGAGAGAAACAGAAGTTTATGTTGTGCCGCGTTGCTTAGTTAAGCTTTTTAATTGAGTGTTGCCAATGGCAGGTTTGTAGCAAAGAGGCCATGTGGTTAGATTTCAGTTTTCAAGATCACGTTGGCTGTTTATGCAGAGTGAACTGTAACCCGCAAAAGTAGAGATGGTGAGACCAGAGGTAGGATGCTGTTTGGGGAGTTAAGTGGAGAGAGCTAAGTGTGAGCCTTAGGCCACCTGCATTAGGATAACCTGGGATACCTGTTAAAATTTCAGATTCCTGGCTCCCTTTGATTTAATCTATGGGTAAAACTCAGGGAACTACATTCTAATTGACACAGGATATTTTCTTGACCCCTTTGCGGGACTTGTGACAGGGGTGCCTCATTCCCCTCGTGGGAGAGAACATGCGAGTGCAGGAACTGGAGTGAGTGCTTTTGGGTGCTGGCAGGAACAAACTGTTTATTCGGCCTGCCATCCTCAACCCGTTGTGGGAAGGAGCATGCAGGCAAGCAAGTATGGGATCCTGCTGGCTGCTTTTGGGTGTCAGCAGGAGCAAACTCTGCGTGGGCACCATGGCAGCATCCAGGTGGGGGTGCCCGTGACACCCAAAGCCCAAGAGGGCATGTCACAATGCTCTTTTAGCTCTGCTGTCCACAGACAGCGTAAGTGTTAATAGTCAGTGGGCCCTTTGCCTCATGGGGTGGGGTGGCTGCCCTCTACCAGTGATGGCAAAGGGTCAGTGTGACAGGCTTTTTTTTGGGTATCTGCACTCGTGGCTCCTGAACTCTTGTCTGACATCTGGAAAAAATGAGGTCTCGTGAAGGAATTGAAGGATGGTGAATGTGGAGGATTTTATTGAACGATGAAAGTGACTTTCAGCAGGAAGGGGAGCTGGAAAGGGGAGAGGATGGGCAGGTAATCTTCCCCTCAAGTCTGGCCGTCTCCAGCCAGACTCTTCTTCGAAGTCAAGCTGTCAAGCTAGCCCTCTGAAGTGAAGTTGCTTCTCTCCAGTGTCCAGCCACTTCTCTGCTTCTCTCTGACTGAGTCTGATAGGCACAGGTCTTGATAGGCACAGGATAGGGGGGAGGGCAGGCCATGAGTAGTTCAGGATAAGGCAACATTCCAGTGGCAACACAGGGATAGAAGTTCTCACTTTGGGTCATGGGTTTCAGGCTTTTCGGCTGGAAGGTGCGGCTTTGCCAGGGACCTGCCCTTGTCTGCCTAGAATTTCTCTTCCTCCTGCTGCTATCGTTATATCATAATGAGTTCCTCACACAAAATGTCTCACATTAATGTTTTAGAACCACTAAACTAGTGATCCCTAGGGTACGTTTTAGTTCTGGCAAACCCTAAAACACTTGAGCCTATTTTATAGATTTTTCAATAAAGAAAAAGATATTTTAATACTTTAAGAACTCATTTTAAGGTGTCTTCTGAAGAACTAGAGACCATTTATTGGATACTGGATAGTTATAACGCATGGTCTTAATTAATCTAGATTTTTTTTTTTCTTATTTTCTTAAACTTCTAGGGGAGAGGAAGTTCTTCCTATAACCTTCCTATTAGACTTCCTGTAGGTTATCACTGCTGGGGATTAGGTCATATGCTCATTGCTGAGCCAGTTATTGGCAAACGTCGGAAATCTCCATCATTGGCTAAGCTGCTGAATAGTTTAGAAAAAGATACTGGTGAGTCACTTACAGCATCCACTACAATTGTGTTACTGGTTAGTGGCCAAGATAGGATTTGAACACCCATCTGTCAGACTCCCAAGTCTAAGTGATTTCTTCTGTGCCTTACAGCCTCTCTCTAAATCTGTCTGCTTGCTATAAAGGCTTTCCATTGAATTGATTTCTTACTAGAATTAGACTTTGATGACCAGTAATCCCAAATTATGTTCGATTGTCCACTTGCTGGCTTTCTTTATCCACCAAACTTGCCTGTCTCTCAACTATAGGGCATACCCTGATACGTGGAGCTCCTAGGTAAGGCAAAAGGACTGTGTTTGCATTCAGCTGTGTGTTGCCCTACAGCAGTATGAACAGCTGCACACTGTCAGCTAAGAGGTGAAATGCCAAGTGTAGTTGCAATCTGGAAATACATTGATGTATGTCAGCTTGGAAACAATGCAGGGGGCAGGTTTTGGGCCTTTGCAATGGAGAGACCAGCCCAGAGAGGGCCACTAAGCGCTAGGCATTCCAACGGCATTTTCTCTTTGACACTCAACAGCAATCCTGTGAAATATGTGCTATCATTATCATTATCTATCATTTATCTTCATTTTACACAAGAGGAAACTGAAGCTTTGAGAGGTTGAGTAGTTTGTCTAAACTCATCCAACTTGTAAATAATAGAGTCTGAATTTGAATTCACGGCTATGAGGCTTAGAAGCTCACACTTTTCTTTAAAGCTTTTTAAAATTGTGCAATGTGGCATAAAATACTGAAAAAAATGCCTATCATATATATAGTTTAACATGTAATTATAAAGTACACACCACTTCCTAGGACCTAAGTAGAAATTTACTAGTACTTAAGAAAATCTACCTCTGTTCACTCTTTTTACTGATTTGTAACTGCATGTCTAATTTTAATGGTTGTCATTTAGTTGGGAAACTTGCCCTCTTATCCTGTTTAACTGTCCTCTTATAGCAAGTCATAATATGCTATAGGGGAAAGCTACATGGATCAAAAGTTAGAGGCATAGATGCTCCCTTTCTGAACTGGATTTACCTTGGATAAGTCATCTCTCTCCAAAAAAGAAAGGCATAGTGCCAAAATAACTTATGGAAACCTCAGCCACCATTATCCTGATAAAGAATTGGTTCCCTGGAGCATGAAGATCAGGTTGGAGGGCAGCCTTTGCCTGCTTTTTTTCTTTGTTAATTTAGTAGTATATTATATAAACCCTTAACAGTTTCAGTGACAGACTTCACTCATTTTGAACAACAAGTATTTTGTTCATTTATGTAAGTCAGTAAATTGCCCTTACACTTTATTGATTAAAATGTCCTAGCTTTTGAAGGACTCACAAGTATAATTTTCCTGAGACAGACTGTACTTTCGTTTTTTAAAATCCACCATTGAGGACTGTGCATGATAAAGTGGAAGCAAGTGGTTATTAATTTTTTATTGAAATCTTCTGAATAAGTGTTTTCTCCTAGTTGGTTTCAAAAGGAGTCATATTCCTGAATCTAATTAGAGGCAGTTCATATACTGTGGGCTTATTAAGATTCAAGGCATTTTTTTATTTTAGCCTGTCTGATATCCCTTTTTAATTTCACTTAAATTTGAATTACTCTAAACATCATCTGGGCATATTGAAGAAACTCAGTAATATTAATAATGATGATGTTGACGAATCTGTCCTATCTTATTCTTTTCAAGTCCCATAACCTTATTCTTGATTTTGGCTTGTGAATGCCTGAGACTGAGCTGCCCCTCTCTCTTCCTGTTGTAGACATCAGTAATCACTCATGAGGCTGTTCTGAGTGATTATTGATGTCTACCATGACAAAGCCTTGAGGTCTTACTTTCTACATCTCCCTGGGCAGCCATTTCCAGTTGGTCAGACTTAAGAGGCTCTGCCATCCCTCGTGTGGATGTTGGCTGTTTTGGGTCTGAACGTTTATATCCTCCACCAGGATCTCTGAGTAAATTACATTATCAGCTGATTCTATAAAAAAAAAAAAAAATTCTGCTGGCTGGGTGCGGTGGCTCATGCCTGTAATCCCAGCACTTTGGGAGGCCAAGGTGGGTGGATCACGAGGTCAGGAGATCGAGACCATCTTGGCTAACATGGCAAAACCCCGTCTCTACTAAAAATACAAAAAAAAATTAGCCAGGTGGCCGGATGCAGTGGCTCACGCCTGTAATCCCAACACTTTGGGAGGCTGAGATGGGCAGATCACGAGGTCAGGAGATCGAGACCATCCTGGCTAACATGGTGAAACCCTGTCTCTACTAAAAACACAAAAAATTGGTCGGGCGTGGTAGTGGGCACCTGTAGTCCCAGCTACTTGGGAGGCTGAGGCAGGAGAATGGTGTGAACCCAGGAGGCAGAGGTTGTAGTGAGCTGAGATCGCGCCACTGCACTCCAGCCTGGGCGACAGAGCAAGACTCCATCTCA